>NC_056732.1:54936487-54946487 GCF_019279795.1 Protopterus annectens
TTAGAAAACTCCACAGTTGTGTTGTGTCATTCCAACTTGCAGGAAGTGAAGCACAAAGGCAGAAGACGGGGTCTGTCTACTTTTTTTGTTTTGTAGCTGAGGACCATCATACATATTCAGAGATATTCTGGTACCTGCTGCCTTCCCAAGGGTTTTGATTATAAACCTGCACCAGTCATTTCTAATCCTCTCTGTATGTTACAGATAAAGACTTTTTATGCAGTTTCCTGGTATCATTTAATTCTGGATAAACAGCTAAGGAATGGCTACAGGGTAAGCTGATGTTGTTTTAATATGCCTGTCAGAAAACAAAGAAACCGAGAAGGCTAGGTAACCAGACTGAAATGCCATTTTGTGTTGTCACTTTAGTAGTCTTCCGGAAGTACATTTTTGCAGTAATATTTTCTTTACTCTATGACTAAAACTAACTCTGTGCTAATATCCTTGTAGAAACCCAGTCTGTGATAGTACGCATTCAGAAATCCATTTTTTGCACATGGGGTCAGGGTGTCACTTCAGCTGTGGCAATCATCTAGAGCCAAGACATAATTTACATTTATTTGGTCTAGTCAGTGGGATTTTCTGGACATGAGTGCAACAGTACCGTTAGATAGCGGGTACCTGGAATTCCTTGAGACTACCATACATTATTATAGAGAGATCTCTGTCATTTAAAAGTGTAGGAAAAAGGAATTACACTGTCACAACAATAAGAGACACATTGGAAGCACTTTATATTTAATTTCTATTAATTTAATTAATCGGACACTGAAATAGTCTAGCTGTACCATGTAGTCTGGATTCAGATATCTCCATCTTTTTGAATCAGAATATCTGTTACAGCCATTTCCCAGAGTTATTAATCTCTCTTAGCAAACTGGCACCCGCCATGCTTTCTTGGATAAGTGCCTCATTTCTGGAATTGTGATGAGTCTGGACTGAAGGATTCACATTTACTTACTCCTGTCAGCTGTTCCTAACGTGATCATTCATTTCTGTGGTTTTTGTTTAGTGGCTTGGGACATTTATACTGATCACCTTGACTTGTTCAAGTAGCATTTCACTTAATGTCTACCTTTTCTGCTTTTTTTCTCCAGCTGGACTACTCTTTGCAGACATCTCCCTCATTGAAGAAGGACTTTAGGCAGTGGCGGCTGGTGACTTCAAATCAAAGGGGGGAGGGGCTGCAGGAGACAGCTGAATGGGTGGGGTCAATGGGAAGGGATGTGGCCAACTAGAAAGGGGAGGAGCTATGCTCAAAACCACAAAAACTAACTTTAATTAAATATGCTGCCCTGGGTGCCAAACCGTCATTATGAGAGTCCTATCAAGACAATGTGAAGTGTAGAAGAATATTTCAATGCATTGGCTGCATGACAGCTTAATTAATATCTAGATGGAAACAACAGGTTGTGAGGCATGAAAAAATAAATTACTTTTTAAATACATTACTGGAATGCCAGTCAAAATCAAGTATAAGAAAAACAAGCAGCACTCAACTCAAACCACTTCTCCTTGCACTGCAGTTCTAATTATAATTTATATTCAGCTTTATAAAAGTACCAAGTAACATGCTGAAGGTAGAAATCTCTGTGATGCCCCCACTTGTAAAAATGTTTCTTATCCAAAAAAGACCTGCTGCCTGACAACAACTATCTACTTGTTTCATTGGGAAAACATGATCAAAGTAAAAAATGAAAAGCAAACAAGAAACAAGCTCAAGATACATTGCTTAAAGGATTACTGCACAGGTTATGGACTACACATGATAGACTGGCATTCTGTTTAGTTTACGGGTAAAGCCCTCAGAGATGACTGGAAGTCTCCAACAAGTGTAATGAGCTTTTTAAAATAATGTAATCCTGTCCTTCATTACAAATACTGTCATATGCATTTCAATACCCAAGGCTTATACATTATCTAGTTAAGTATTCTCTGCATGGCAACAACAGAAAGGCTTTCAATGTTGGCAGTCCTTTAACAGTAGGCTTATTAAAGCTTGCTTGCATCTTACAATCTCAGACAAGCTTACCTGATGGTCATTAAAGCATTGTTACTTAAACACAGAGCAACAGGCACTTTGAGTAATAAGCATAAAGCAACAGTACAAAAATATGACAGAAACCAGACCATTCTGCAAAATCAAGGACAGATAAAAAGCCACTGTAGTACTTGTGTTTACCTTGGATGGGGGGGGTACCCTGCACATTTACACTGCATAACTGCTCCTTGCCTTGCTTGGACACATCCAGAGTCCCTACATGGGGGAGTGGGGGTGCAACAAGTATGTCACAATTTGAAATGTCTCTGGCTGACTGTGATGGCCCTGACACATTTGTCATACCTCTCAACCTCAGAGCAAGAAATCTGGACAAAGCCATACATAGAAGTGGGACAAAGGCCCAAAAATAAGGACAATTTTTAAATATTGCTCTTATAAACTTAGAAAGATAATAGAATAGGTCTTGCATTAGTATGAATTTTCTGAAGGGTATGAAATTTGAAACTCAAATGTCTGTCATCATTTTCTAACTTCAGTCTTTAATGGTTTGTCACTAATTTGCCAAAAAAAACACAATTTTATGAAAAATGGACCAAAAATGTGATGCAAAAATATAGAATAGCCACAGATGGGAACCTGTCAAAGAAGGGACACTTTAATATTAGTACTGCTAACTTGAGCAGCTGATAAAATAAAATAATCTACATGCATTTCTGAAATAAAAGTAATCTATAACTCTGATTATTACAGTTATTTCTTAAATGTAAACCCTCCATGTTTTCTTCCAAAATTGCTGTTTTGCTGAGGGATTATTAGGGGGAAGAGCAACATTTTGAGCCAAAACCAGGGACAGTTGAGAGGTTTGGCTATGCCTAATTCTATAAAGCAATTTATATGCATGTACCTCTCAACCTGTTAATGCAATAAATCTGGACAAGGCCAAATATATTGGGGAACATATAAACAGTACTAAAAATTGCTCTTGTATAAACTGAGACAGTTGATAGAATAACAGGTCTTAATTTAGCATGCATTTTCCATAGGTTCTGAAGGCTATGAAGTCTGAAACTCAGTGTGTCATTATTTAGTGACTTAATTCCTAAATGATTTGCCAGAAAACCACAAATTTTATGAGGAACAAACCAAAAATAAGAAGCAAAAATCTATTCATTCTTTGAAAATCTGGACAATTGGGAGGTATAGTTCAGCTGGGGCTGTCTTTGAGTTTGCCACCCTTCCCCCTCACAAAATCATGGTCGAATGGAGCCTCCCCCTGCAGCCATTCCAATGATCCATTACTTGGCTATTTCACTCCATTTACCATAAACACTAATGTGCATACTGCTTTACTTCTATGATGATTTGGACTTCATTTGAAAGTTTTACTTTGCATTTTATAGCACAAATACTAAGACATCTGCTAAACAAAGCAATGCAGTCTCCCAATGAAAACAGACAGCATTAAAACTTCTCTGCCCTTGAAACTCACATTCATTGAAACAGCATTGAAACCCACATTCAAAGAAAATACATTTTGTCAGTGGCAGATAAAGATTAATTTTGGGCTGTTTTCAAATCCTAGGCCCCTTGCACATGAAACATACATGTGCTCTTTGATACACCTTCCTGATTGTACTAAATTATATTCCTTGTACAATACAGTACAGTTGTTAGAGGGCGTTTTAAATTTTTTGTTTTGAACATTTTTCCAGTAAACAATGAAACAAAATGCATGCACCCATAATGACAAAACTGCCCAGTTCAGAACATTTCCATCATAAAAGTCTACTCAGACTTCTACAGTCCACCATTATCAGTAAATATGCACAATCTCTGAAGAAGTAAGTCATCTAAATAATTCCAAATTAAAGAGATCTGTAACTAATGAAGAATTTGCTGCTATCAAACACCTTTATATTTCATGGTTTCATCGGAAAATAGTGTCTGTTGCCCCTGAGGAATAAATTGCCTATATTACATTTAAAAAAATGATAAGCTAGTAATATTAGAATAGGAGATGGATGGCAAACTGATAACAGACTCATAGTAAGCATCTTTGCCAAAGAGGACATTCTCAGTATGGCAGCATCCACTCCTTGTGGGAGTAGAACCCACATCCTTCTGCATTAAAAGCAAACACACAACCTGTTGTACTATTAACAATGCATGCAGACTTCCCATAAGCAGCACTAAACTTCTCTCCCCTGCAGCTCTCAGCTCCTTGTAAAATCTACTCAATACTCAACTGCATCTCAACTTCGCAGCACAAGAAATCTGGAAAAAGCCAAAATTTATTGGTGGGGGGGGGGTCAAAAGCCCAAAAACCAGGGACACATTAAACATTGCTTGTATAATCTTGGAAAGTTGCTAGAATAAAATGCTGTGTTACCACCATACATTTTACTGCCAAGGTCCCTGTGTAAAACAGTCAGAGCAGCATACCACTACGCCAAATCAGCTGCTTTATGAAAGAGAGGAAGACTGAAACTTAAATGGCTATCATTTAGTGAATTCAGTTCTCACCATAGCTGTCAACCTCTTAGCACAAAACACCTGGACAAAGCCAATAATGGGGGAATACAGTCCCAAAAATAGGGACACATTTCAAATATTCATCTTATAAACTTAGAAAATTGCTAGAATAAAAGGTTGTGTTACTATGTATTTTCTGAAGAATATGAAGTCTGAAATTCAAATGCCTGTCAATTTTACTTCTGACGGAACAAAAACAATTTTCAGCAGAGGCCCAGGGAGAAATACTGCAGACACATGTCTTTGTAAAATGGCAGGACACCAGAGCAAATCCACACAAACACAGGGAGGAGATGTAGACTCCACAAAGAAGGCACCCCAGCCAAGAATCAAACCAGAAAATCTATAGCTGTGAGGCAACAATGCTACCACTGCAATATCAAATATTTAAGGAATTAAACATTCAGAAACCTGAAGTCTGAAATTCAAATGTCTGTCAATTTTATTTAACATTTGTTAACCAGGACAGTCTGACTTGGAACAAAAAAACAATTTTCAGCAGAGGCCCAGGAAGAAATAATGCAGACATGTCTTTGTAACATGGGAGGACACAAAAGTAAAGCCACACAGAAAGAAGATGCAGACCCCATACAGAAGGCACCCCAGCCAAGAATCAAACCTGAGAACCTGTAGCTGTGAGGCAACAATGCTACCACTGCACCATCAAATATCTAAGCATGCAAACATTTAGAAACCACAGATATTATGAGAACAGAACAGATCAAATATGAGGCAAAAATCTGCAAATGTTTTACAAATGGTAGTGGGTAGGGAATTCAGCCCCTTAACACCTGCATACAAGGTACAGGGTTCAAGCCTGAGGTATTCCTTACCACACCACCATGAGTTTGCTCTAGCCACCAGTATATAGCAACTGGGGCATTACACACACACCTTGCCGACGAGCCAAATAACTGTTCCCCTTGCCGCCAATATCCAAACAGTCCCTTTGCCAGTATTCCTCACGATTGGTCCATCCTGGACAGTCCAAATCCTTGCGATTGGTCCAGCCTGCTGCTGCAGTCTGGAGTGCCTCCAGTTCATGATGTCACCACTGCACAGACTGCTGGGCATCTTCGGGCCAAGATGCCTTTGTCTGAGAGTGTTCCCATCTATTTTAGTGCATGCGCACACTTCTGAGAATTTACGGTGTTTGTTTTTGTGTTTCTTGGTTTTATTTTTATTTGTTTTTTAGGTGGGAGGGCTGCAGTCCTGCAGTCCTATAGCACAAGCTGCCCCTGACTTTAGGCTGCATGCTTTTTCTCCTTCAGACTGGTTTGCTCTGTCTCTGGCTTATTGCAGAATCCTATGTTTCTTCCTGGGCATCTCCTGTAACCCTTTCAATGTCACGCATCTCAACTATCCCTAATTTGTAGGCTTGTCACCAACACTGTCTCAAAATTCATAGATTAGTACTAGGCTAACTGCCCATGTGGGCCATTTTTTAAGCCTAGCCAATTACCCCATGTGAGAATTGAACCCTGTGCTTTGTGTCTGTAAGGTGAACACCTTAACCATTACGCCAACCCCCTCCCCTTCATTTCTTCCATTTCTCCTAAAATTGTACATTTTTGAGAAGTCTTAAGTTAGGTGTACAGTTATTTAAAAATGTCCCTAATCTGGGACCTTTTCCCAGGTTATTATTATCTTTTATTTTATTCCTAATTCTGGAGGTAAAACATTGTGAACTATGTCTGCTGTTCCTCAGGCAAACCCTTCCCATAGCACTCTTTCTGCTTATCGTAAGTAGAAAATGCCATATTTAAGTCGAGAATCCTACAGCATGCTTTTGGAAACAATGTAATTACTCCATTAGCGGCTGTAGTTCATTCGCCTGATAAGCTGATATCGACCCAAGCAGAAATTGCTGTATTGTCTGCGAGTCATATGGCTTCACTGGGACGAAAGTCAGGACTACAGAGCACAGTATTTTTTTTCGCTGCCATTTCCTGCTTTTTTTTTTTTCTGTTTCCCAGTCATCCTCGTTAAGTCTAATACAAACATTTTTAAAACCAAGTCTCATACAACAATCAGGCCAAAAGAAAAGGGAATTAGGGAGCTGATAGCTGAAATTTTGTTATGTACATGCACCACAGATACCATGGATGAGTGAATTACCAATTGTTACATAGCAAAGTGTACATGCACCACAGATACCATGGATGAGTGAATTATCAATTGTTACATAGCAAAGTGGAAGTTTCCAAAACAGTGACACAATTCTGAGGTGGTGATCACCTAGTTGACTATCAGCCCATGAGTCACTAAATACCTAGGTGCAAGCAGGAGTATTCCTTGGGCTGTTGTCTTCCCATGGGAAGAGAAGTTTTGACAGCACTGTGTTTTCAGTGCCAACTACAGCAATGAAATTGATAACTTACACTAAATGTGTTCACTGCTCAGCTGCATTAGGGGAGTCGAGGGAAATACAAGGTGAGCATTAAAAACCACTGCCTGTGATGCTGCTGCCTGCATCATGCTAATGGTGCCCATTGCACCCATGTCTGTATTCTGCATACCTACTGACAAGCATAGCGCACCCAGGTTTGTGTTGTGCATACCTACTGACAAGCATAGCACATCCATGGTTGTATTCTGCATGCCTACTGACAAGCATAGTGCACCCAGGTGTGTGTTGTGCATACCTACTGACAAGCATGGTGCATCCATGTTTGTATTCTGCATGCCTGTTGACAAGCATAGTGCATCCAGGTTTGTATTCTGCATGCCTACTGACAAGCATAGCACAGCCATGTTTGTATTCTGCATGCCTGTTGACAAGCATAGCACATCCATGTTTGTATTCTGCATGCCTACTGACAAGCATAGTGCATCCCATGTTTTTGTTGTGCATGCCTATTGACAAGCATAGTGCATCTGTTTGTATTCTGCATACCTACTCACAAGCATAGTGCATCCATGTTTGTATTCTGCATGCCTACTGATAAGCATACTGCATCCATGTTTGTATTCTGCATGCCTGTTGACAAGCATAGTGCATCCAGGTTTGTATTAGGCATGCCTACTGATAAGCATACTGCATCCCATGTTTCTGTTGTGCATGCCTACTGACAAGCATAGTGCATCCATGTTTGTATTCTGCATTCCTGTGGACAAGCATAGTGCATCCATATTTGCATTCTGCATGCCTACTGATAAGCATACTGCATCCATGTTTGCATTCTGCATACCTACTGATAAGCATACTGCATCCATGCTTGTATTCTGTATGCCTGTTGACAAGGATAGTGCATCCATATTTGCATTCTGCATGCCTACTGATAAGCATACTGCATCCATGTTTCTGTTGTGCATGCTTACTGACAAGCATAGTGCATCTATGTTTGTATTCTACATACCTGGTGACAAGCATAATGCATCCAGGTTTGTATTCTGCATGTCTGCTAATAAGTACCATGAGATATGACCTAGAACAATGTGAGGAATGTAAAAAAAACTACATGTTTTATAAAGATAAATAAAATAAGCACTAAAAGATTTTTTTAATAAGCAGCAGTGTTGATTACAATGCCTTGTTCATGAGCCATGGGTAGACTAATAAGAAAATTGAATTTGACAGTAACTTTGGCGAACTTCAGATTAAAGAGATCTGTATTAGTTGTGGGACTAGCTGGTACTGAATCTGTTGCTAACATCCCACCTACATGCAGATGTAAGAGAACAATTTAGAACATTATAATTGGCAAGGAAAGAAGCCGTGATGGTGCAGCGGTAGCATTGTTGCCTCACAGCAAGAGGTTCTCCCATTTGATTCTCACTGGAGCGCCTTCTGTGTGGAGTCTGCATGTCCTCCCCACGGTTGAGTGGTGTTCGAAAGACATGTGTATAATGGGCGTGCCTTTGTTGAAAGTTGGGCATCGAGCTGGCACCTCGGCACCTGTAAAAAATCTACTGCCAATCATTAGCGGACCGGAGTTCTGCTGTGACGACCCTATCTGGGAAAAGCCAAAAGAAGAACAGAAGAACATAAGTGGCAAGGAAAGCCATTATAGAAAGGAGGAGGGTACTGGCAGGGTAAAGTCAGTATTACTGGTAAATTGTCTTAGGCTCAGTGAATGAACATGTAGGTGTGTCATGGACTTGGGTCTCTTTTCTGATAATACCACCTAATGCTTTTCAGCTAAGCCTGTTCATTCTTATACATGGAAATTCTGAAGTGTTTTGTCTAAGTTCTAACTGTAGTGCATTAAAAGGGAGACTTGATACATTGATGTAATGTGTTAATCTCTAGGGAGCGTATTCAGAACCTGCACACTGTTATACTGATGTTAACTTTAACTCTGTGGGTGATTATAACCAGGCCTGTATGGGTATTATTTTTAACAAGCTGTGGGCAATTTGGTCTATAAACGAGCTTATCAGTTCTTATTTAATATTAACAGTAGTTTTGCTCCCAACCTGGAATGGATCCTTGTAAGTTACCTGAGGTGTGTGGTTTCTTCATTTTCCCCCTCCAAAGTTCCTGTGTCCCTTTTACTGTTACAATGATGCAAATGACAGTAAATACAATGACAGCAGATTTCTTCATCGAATGATGACTAGATCTGCAAAATTGATGGGATTTAAAACCTCATGAGATCTGTAATTTTGTTAAATGCATGGATATCTTTTAAGAACTGAGATTAAACATGTCAAAACAATATTCTGTTATTAGCAAACTTTGTTGAAGATGTGAAGAATTTCTCTAGAGTGCTTCTCAACCAAGGGAGAGGACTGTAGACATTGCATTTGTTCAGAACATCATAGGAATGGGACAGGAACAGGTGAAGTTCTATAACCTAGCAATCATTTCTGCTGATTTAAAGAAATATTTAATTGATTTGCCACTTAACATTCCAGATTAACCCTGAGCTGAACAAATTCTAAAAACACTCATGCAATGGACCACCACAGCATGAATAAAAATGTTAGTGCTTTCACCTTTTATTATACAAAGACTTAATGAGAAAAAAAAACTACATGCTGGTGAGTTCTATTTAATCCGTGTCCAAACATCATGTTATGTGACTATGTAATTAACTGAAACTTAAAATAACTTTGAGTTCTATTTAATCCATGTCCAAACATCATGTTATGTGACTATGTAATTAACTGAAACTTAAAATAACTTGACAGACTAATAGCATTTA
This sequence comes from Protopterus annectens, assembly GCF_019279795.1. Classification (NCBI taxonomy): domain Eukaryota; kingdom Metazoa; phylum Chordata; order Ceratodontiformes; family Protopteridae; genus Protopterus; species Protopterus annectens. The sequence goes on from NC_056732.1 coordinate 54,946,172, forward strand.
ATCATAATGTTCTTAAAACAGATTACTGCAGTGATATCTTTTAATATTAAAATTTGCATTCAAACCAGGAATGCAACATGCATTTAATTGTCTTTACCAAAACAGTTATTTTTGTTCTGAGAGGCTATCTATATTCTCACCTCTCCTAACTTTTAAACAATTTAATCAGCAAAGAAAAACAACAAAAACTTTTTAAAACTGATATGTGGTTATATGTCTGAATAAAGCATTTACATTTGACTTATTCACGGATTCAGAAAACACCAGAGCTTGCTGTAAGGACTGTGGTAAAAAGGCCCTGTGGTCCTGTTTCCAC
>NC_056732.1:54948987-54981487 GCF_019279795.1 Protopterus annectens
TGCCCTATGAGGTTGAGAGGTATGCTTTGTGCCCTGTCCCTCTCTCTCTCAGAACTCATGAACTGTTGCAGGCCTTCAATAAAGCTGAGATCCTCACTATATTGTAAACAAAACATTGCTAAATTAAGATATCAGTTTGTACAGCAGATTAATGTTGCTGTTTCTGGTGTCAAAAGTGCAGGGTTTGAAGCCTTTATTCCCCTGCCTTATAATGGAAATTTTTTATATACTTTTATATGTATTCTTCTGTTTTTCCTGATGTCCGGTGGTGGTGCAGAAGGCTAATATCCTCAGTGAGAGGTAGGAGGGTGCAGGTTGAACTCCATTTTAGTGCCTTTAGGGCACAATATTTAGCATATTCCCATTTTATAGAGGTCCCCCCAAATCCGTATCATTTTTGCATAATTGCCCTGTTAATGTAATTATCCATGGTGGCTTGTGTTATCCCCCAGACCCACATTTTTGTCAAATGGCTTTCAGGCATGAAATGTCACCCCTGGTGCCTTGTGTTCTTCCTCACCCACGTCTTTTATAAGTGAAGTTAAGACACAATAGTGTACAGTTATCTCTGGGGGCTACACACACTCATACCTATCCTACTCCCACACTAAGCCCCCTACTGCAACCTCTCTGACACACACACACACACACACACACACACACACACACACACACACACACACACACACACACACACACACACATGCAGCCCCTTACATACATACACACATGCAGCCCCTTACATACACACACACACACACACACACACACACACACACACACACACACACACACACACACACACACACACACACACACACACACACACACACACACACACACACCTACACTACCAGTCTACTAACTCCCCAGCACTTAGCTCTACTGCAGTGGATGTACATGAGCTTTTTGCTGTGTTCATTAACACAACTGGCCTGGCGTGACTATGTTAATTTACTAAGAGAATTGGTTTGTTTGTTTGTGTCTTTCGGCTTTTCCCGGTTAGGGGTCGCCACAGCGGAACTCCGGTCCGCTAATGATTGGCAGTAGATTTTTACGTGCTTGCTTGCCGGGCATAACGCACAACCTTCGACGAAGGAATGCCCATTCACGCATGTCGCCACACAGAAGACGCTCTAACTGAGAATCGAATGGGCAGCGTCTAACTGTGAGGCGACGCTACCGCAGCACCACCACCGCAGTACTAAGAGAATTGGTAACAATTTGAAATATTGGGGCTAGGTTTATCAAATCCTGTAATGCTGACTGAATGGCTGAAAAAATGGACTTACATATACTAACTCAGTGATGGCCATTTCTCAGAATATTCCCTTTTCTGCGAGGTATGGTGATCTCAGAGTTATTGTATAAGTCTCGGTGTCTGGAGAGCTTGTCCCTACATTGGGGGTGTTTGATGTTCACTCTTCAATTCCATTTTCATTTTCTTGGCATGTTGGAACAATAGCGAGCTTAGAGAATTAGCTGTGTGACTACCTTACCACAGACAGTTCAGAGGGAGAGCACACTGCTAATTATCATATGTCTGTTCCCCAGAATGCCTCATTAGCATTTACCATGGCTGTAAAGACATCCTACAGTGGTGTTGCATTGTCTTTGTGTTGTAGCACCATGGTAGGGCTGCCTATGAATAGAGAGAGGTTACTGAGAGGTGTAAACATTGTGTACACCTCACAGTAACCTTTCTGCATTTGGCCATTTGTCTTTAATTCATACTGGTGCTCATACCCTCTTTGAAACCCTTTTCTCTTAGTTTGTACATAGCAGCACACACGAGTTTTTGTAAATTATAACCAAAGTCCTTTTGGGACTAAATCTTCTGTCCTTATCTTCAAAATTTACCAAAGGACCCTTGATGTACCAGCACATTTTACAAAAACTAAAAACTTTCCTGTTTGATATATACTTTTCTATAGTAAAAGCCAGTACAGAAGGGCTCTAGCTAACTAAGTTTGCAGATAACTGCAAGCTAAGTGCAGTCATTCATTGAATGCCCACATGACCTGGCCATCCTGCAAGAAGGTTTGTCCCAAGTAAATAATTGGTGCCAAAATCATGGACTGAAATAGAATAGCAAAAAATGGATTACTGAATCCTTTGGGGATTCATCTACCCCAGGGAACTGTTACTTGGACAAAATACCCCTAAGAATTAATCCAATTGTTCAGGATTTGGGAATGTATGTGGAGAGTGACCTAACATTTGACCAAAGTGTCCATTGTTGTAAGGAAGTCCTATATTGTACACCTTATAAACAAAGGGATTATGTCTAGATCTAGGTGTTGTTTCCTTTACTCAGCCGATTTTAGTACAATCATTGAATATAATGCCCCCTTTGGCTTGCATCTATTCAGACACATGCAACAAATGGAAAACCCACAGGGACACCTTACTAAAAAGATACAAGACCTACTCAATGATGGTTCTGATGAGTGATGAGTAGAGGGGCACAATAACCTCCTTTGTTCTAGATGTGAACCCTTTTGTGATTAGGTGGGCCACATAGAAGGATTTTCTAACCACCTTGGCAATATGATTATCAAAGGAGAGATTACTATTTACTTTGCTCCCCAGATCCCTTATTTCATTTTCTATATTTAGGGGACTACCATGTATATGGTAGTTTGCGGGTACTTTGTTTTTTCCAAAGGGGATGACTATGCACTGTTTGGCATTTAGCTTGAGGCCATGATTTTGACCATCTCAGTGAGACCCTTCTGGAGGATGTCTATCAGCCGGAGAGTCAGTTATGGCCCCCAGTTTGCAGTCATCTGTGAACTTGGTCAGCCATAGTCCTTCTGTGCTTGCCTGTACCTCTGAGAAGTAGATGCCGAACAGGAGAGGTCCCAGGACTGAGCCCTGGGGGACGCCACTTGTAACCGGTTTAGAGTCAGATCTAGAGTCTGCAACTCTCACCATGTGGGTTCTATCCTTGAGCCAATTGGCAACCCATCTCGTGACATAGGGGTTTATGTTCAGGCTGGTGAGCTTGTCTATAATACCAGAATGGGGAATGGTGTCGAAAGCCTTTGCGAGGTCTAGGTAGGCTGTGTGGATCACCTTTCCCTCCTCTATAGCCTTGGTAGCTGTCTCAAAGATGTCCACCAGGTTTAGGAGGCATGATCTGCCCTTAACAAAGCCGAACTGGGTAGGGTCCAGTGTTTGGAGGTTCCCAATGTCTCTGTTAATGAGATCCATGATGATGCGCTCCATAGCCTTGCAGACCAAGCTAGTCAAGCTTATTGGGCGATAGCTCCTGGGGTCTGTTGTGGCTCAACCTTTGTGGAGCGGAATAACCGTTGCTGTGCGCAATTCTATGGGCACATAGCCTGTGGAGAGGCTGAGTTTGAACAGTGTGTTTAGGTGAGGGGTTAGTTCATTTTTGAGCTCATGTAGGACGCAGCCTGGGACACCGTCCGGTCCCACTGATGCTGTGTTTTTGGCTTTGGAGAGTGTCTGTGATTTCAGGGGCACTACATTCTTCTGGTATGGTTATGGGCCGGTTTGGGGGTGGGGGGGGTGAAGTTTGCACTGAACCTGTCTGCCAGGATGTTGGCGATATCAGTCATTTCAGTGTATTTTGTGCCATTCTGCACTAACTCCGAGCAAATCTGGGAATTGCCACTTAGATTCTTGACATAGCTAAAGAATGCCTTGTGGTTATCTTTGCAGTCCTTGGCAATTTTTCTTTCGAAGGTAGCCTTGGATGATTTTATGAGGGATCATAGTTTCTTGCTGATACTGATCAGGGATGTTTTCCCCTCTTGGGATTTTACTCATTTCTGTACTAATTTCCTCCTTCTATTGTATAGCTTGTTTATGGCAGGGGTCCACCAGACTGGTTTCCTTTTCTTGGAGGAGTGAGTCTTGGTTTTACTTGTGATAGCACAATCCATGCATTCTTGTAGGTGCCTGTAGAGTGCATTAGTAAAGGCTTTTGCAGCTTGGGCAGCATTATCCTTTAGCATGGGGGATTTGAAACTTTCCACCTCAGTCTTAAGTAACGTGGTTTGCTTTTGAAAAGTTTTTCACCGTGGTTTCTTTGACCGGGGGTGGGGGCGGAATGTGGATATCCAGAGTGATTAGTTTATGGTCAGATCTAACCAGTGAGGGGTTGACCTCTGGTGTAGAACACCGGTCGCCCATGTTGATGATGACCAGGTCCAATATGTTGTCACCTCTGGTGGGGGTGTTGACCAGTTGATCCAGGGCCTTTGAGTTTATAAATTCTAGGAAATGTTGGGCAAGGGAGTTAGTACTTGAGTAGTTCTTCCAGTTAATTTTTGGGTAATTGAAATCACACAATATCAGGGTGTTTGGTAGGACCTTTGTTTCCCAGTGCTTCCAGAAATGCAGAATGGTGGTCCTGGGACATGGTGGGTGATCTGTAGCAAGCTACAATTTGAATTGCAGTTCTGCCCGTTGTTAGTTGCACGTGGATGATCTCTGAAGCATCTTGCTGTGCCACTAACCTGGAGGTGTGAGTATCCTTGATGAATATGGATACACCCCTGCCTTTTGTATTTCGGTCCAGGTTTTGTGGCCAAAATGTATGGTATGAGTTGTAGCCTGGTAGTGCTGGGGTGCTCTCTGGAACCTTAAACCAGGTTTCTGTTACTGCACATATATCGATTTTCTCCATACTGAGGAGTGCCTCGAGTGCATGCATGTTGAGGTTTAGACTTCTGGCATTGAAAAGCATTACCCTCAGTTTTTTGTTACTTGTGCTATTTACGGCGGTGGGTTTGTCTTTTGAGCCTTGCCTAAAAAAGGCACTATGGGGGTGGCAAGAGCCTTGGCCAGTATTTGAAAACCTAAGGATGACAGGTGCAGGCCGTCTCTACCGAAGCAGCGTGGCTTGTCCAGCATGTCATCCCAGGCTGACAGACACTGGATCCCCTTTGAATGACACCAAAAGCTTAGCCAATTGTTGAAATTGATATTTTTGTCTTTATACCATGGTATCATTCTTGGTGAGGGCATCGAACACACGTTTCACCGAAAAGTAAATGGCAAGCTCAAATTCATGAAAGTGCATTTTATCAAAAATGCACTTTTGCCAGAAGGTAAGTAAGCAAATAGTTGTTTGCATGTATGGTTAGTTGTACATCAACATGTGATGTGGATTGTACAACTAAACAAACTGTTGCTTAGATCGCGGTACAGTGGGGATAAGGGAATATTCCTTTTTCCCCACTGTAGTGCGATCTCGGAGTGAGAATATTAACATGGGAGGGTGTTGGGGGCACATATAGACAGAGACAAAAGGACATTTATGCAGTGTGTGATATATATAAATAACATTTTTGTCAGTTTTTCTTGTCCATTGTAAGAAGTATTTATTATTATCACTGTAGCAGTAATTAAACAGTTCCAGGCACTGTCAGCTACAGATAATTATGAGCCATTAATTTTGGCACCTAAGGCAGATATGTAATTGCAGTTAAAAATGTACTGAACATTCAGATCATGTTTTGAATATCAAAAATAAAACTACTTAACCAAGTAAGTGAATTTGTGTTTGTTGGTGGTTCATTGTCATTCTTTTAATGATAGCACAGATAACTTAGCCGTCAATTAGCAGTTACACAGACTGCATTTAGGTGTTTCTGGAGGTGTTTGAATCTGCTCCAAGATAACCAACAAAGAAAGAGGCATGTAAACAGCAGACATTTTACTGAACCTATTTATTTGTTTATGTATTAGGATAGGATTATTTGTTTGTTTCATGCAAGCCTGTACTGTATGATATGTACTATAGTACCAAGCACAGGGCTGATTTCAGAAAGAAATCAAGCCACAAGTGTTGACTACTGTGGAAAAAATGGGTTAATGTGATCATGAAAAACAAAGACTTAGACACACAGTAGCCACAATAAGGAAAAATCTCATTATCAGCTAATTTGCACGTCTCGAAATTGCTGCGGTAATCACCTTTGGTGGCCCTTGCATCGTTCACTCCCTCACACACATACATATTCAAACACACACACACACACACACACACACACACACACACACACACACACACACACACACACACACGCACACACAAACTCATGGATACACACACACACACACACAGAAACTCATGGACACACACACACACACACACACACAGAAACTCATGGACACACACACACACACACACACACACACACACACACACACACAGAAACTCATGGACACACACACACACACACACACACACACACACACACACACACACACACACACACACACACACACACAGAAACTCATGGACACACACACACGGATACAACCCCACATACACAGACACACACACACGCACACACACAGACACACACACATCCCCATACCTCCCAACTACCCCGATTTTACAGAATATCCATGATTTTGCCTATTTGCCATCCTTCATCATAAGTTAGCAAATAAAATCTCCTTTAGATGGCATCATGCATTTGGTTAGCTTTAAATGCATACCTCTCAACTGTCCAGACTTCCACATAATGTCCAGATTTTTGCCTCATTAATCTGGCAAATCACTGAGTAGTGAAGTCACTAAATAATAATAATAGCCGACACCTGAGTTTCAGATTTCATATCCTTCAGAAAATACATAGTAATGCAAAACCTGTCATTCTACCAAATATCTAAACTTATAGGAGTAATATTTCAAATTTGTCCCTATTTTGGGCCTTTGCCCCCCCCCCATTATTTTTTTTCTTTGTCCAGATTTCCTGCTCTGAGAGGTTGAGAGCTATGTTTAAATGTTTATTTTTTATTTATTTAAATTTTTTTTTGCTACAAACCATGCAGTAATTTTGTGTCTTGTTTGTATTAATGATTCATGGTTGTTTTGCACAAATTGTGTGTGTGTGTGGGGGGGGGGGCATGGCTTAAAAGCAGCACAAGGTCCAAGGTGCACTTAATCAACTACTGGGTACTGTCCTAATGTTGGATCCATTACACCATATCCCTAAGGCTTTATTATTCACTGGAACTGTTGCTCACTTTCTTTGCTGCTCAGATGTGCCACACTTTGTGCCATTTGTTTATTCCAGGATAGTGGTTCTGGACCTCACAACTGTCCCTGTTTTGAAGGAATATTGCTATTTTCAGGCCTGACTTACTTCTGCACAGGATGTCCCTGTTTTTACAGGTATATCCCTGTTACTCGTCCGATCAGGATAAAACAGATCCGATCAGGATAAAACAGACGTATGAATGTAGGCTCAGTTCAAGCAGCTTTATTAATAAACATAAATACATCAGGAAAGAGGCTTTGTAACTTAAACTTAAATAAACTTTTAAACTGACTACCACACTCATTCATGTTAACACTCAGGCTGTTCCCTCAAAATGGCACTGCTGCCTGCACATGCTCACTATTTATAGGCACGTGCCTACATTTGGAAATGCTTCTTAAAGGTACAACACACGCTGTGTTCTACAATTCCTATTTCAGGCCTGGTTTACCTCAACACACAGTTTCTGTACCCCCTCAGATGATTTTTGAAGCTAACACTTAAAACTACACTACATGACCAACATATTAGTGCAACCATAAAGTAAATAAATTATTGAACTTTCTCTTTGATAATGTGATTATATTTTCCATAATTTTTATAACTCTCTGTTTTTAAATGTGTTTTTGAGTAGTATCCCACAGTCTCACTGGAAGTGGGAAGAGTTATGTGCTATTTGGTATTCAAATTTTATGCAGATTAGCTATCCAGATTTTTTGATGGATGTTCCTACTTTTCAAGGGCGCTTGTTCCTGTTTTCAGTGTCTGCAGGTTGAGACATGTGTGGTTTGATGTTTACTTCACAGGTCTAGGTCCTGAACAACTCCAATTACTCTGTCTTGGGGATAGTGGAGTTTAGTTTACAGCCTTGAATGCCTGTTTTTTATGGGTTTTCCAGTTTATTCCTGCTTCCAAATCCTGCTAGCTGATTGGCTACAGTTAATTCTACATATACATACATATATATATATATATATATATATATATATATATATGTAGCTCTATCTATATACCTATATAAATACAGATAAAGTATATAGAGAGATCTGTACACACACACACACACACACACACACACACACACACACACACACCATATATATATATATATATATATATATATATATATATATGTGTGTGTGTGTGTGTGTGTGTGTGTGTGTGTGTGTGTGTGTAGATAGATAGGAAGTAATAGTTACCTTGGCTTTTTAATTAGATTAATTTTTACTTGCATTACTGAACCATTTTACTTATGAGCATCACAGAGCAAGTGTATTTCAGCTTTTAGTGTAAGAGTGAAAAACGAATAACGTATGCCTTCAGAGTATTATGGACAAGTAACATAAGTATTTAGATTGATTTGTGATTGATGTTTGTCAGTAACCATTTAATTCTGTGGATATTAATAAGAAATGTTTATTTTATAGCATATAATGTAAGCAAGTTAGGGTAATACTGCTTTTGTATCTGCTGACTGACCTCTACTTTATGTAAATGGTTGTTGTAGTAAACATGGGCTCATCTAGGTAATAAAAACATTAAACTGATTAGCAGTGTATCATTAAGACATTTCCAGCACTTTCCTCTGCAGGATGGAATTGTCATCTGTGTTGCAGTTCTAGATAAAAATAGGCAGATTGCAATTACTAAGCAAGAGAATGCTGGAAAACGGACTGAGTGCAGCAGGGCTCTGGAGATGTAATGACAGCCCAGCTGTGACAAATCCACATTCATGTGCTGACAAGAAGAACAGCTGCTAATTGATGGGGAGACCTGGCCTATTATGAATGTTCTTAAGGGGCTGAATGACTGCAGGGACCTGTGTACATCTGACCCTACTGTGCATTTTACTGTGCATGAAAGTTTTATGCAAGTTTTGTTGAACATAGTAAGAGTTCATCTGAATGTGTAGGTATGGGAATTATTAGGTTTTTGTACAACTTATTGCATTTTGTTAATGGTTTTCATACTACTTTTCCATGGTCGCTGAACTCATAATGTGACTTTTACTTAGGCTATGATTTTACACTCCTTGTTGTCTTACTCAGTTGTGTTAATGAACTCTCATCTCCCACATATCTTACATAACTTTCCATCATAACACAGTCCTCTAAAGGGCTGTAATTTTAGAATGGCAAGGGATTGCTTTTAAGACCGAGAAGATGTTTTCTCATGCGTACTGCAAACCCTAGAACATGTGCTTTCTAGCATATTTTATATAAAATGTCACGGACTAAGGAGTTGTGTAACCTACTGTCTGCTTTCACCTGATGTAGGGTAATGAATGTCATGTGCTTAGATGAAATGGTACTACTGCTCCATTTTCCCTCGAATATCAGAATTACTTGGTTTGTAGCCTGCATACACTACTTCTAGGGAAGGTGGTATAAAATGTGCTTATTTGAATTTCCTGCAGTGTTGTCTTTCTGTACAACCGCTCCAAAGATGTCTGCTATTCTCTCTTCCCTGGTATAATATCTTGAAGCCCAGGTTCAGAATGTATTAAGATTGCTATTTAACTGGCAAGTGTCCTTTCTTGTCTGCATACCACTTACAAGCAGGTTACCATATAGTGAGCTGAGCTCCTGGAGGTGAATATGCAATAGAATTTGCTGCCTCCTTTTCCTAAGAGTGAGTCAGAAGACAGAATAGCTTTACCAGGTACTGTCAGTGTCCAGCAGCAAACCCAAATTGCCAGTGGCACACTGAGCGGTGTTGCATGTTTTTTGCCATGTGGTTTGCTGTTTACTTTCCTTTAGGCTGCTGTGCAGAAGAGCCAGAAATGTGTCACTGCAGGTGATTTCATAGAGCAGCTCATGAAAAATGATTTAGACCATGTGATCTGGCATCATTGTGCTCTGCAGTTACCACTTTCTCAGCCTCCCAGCCCCTCCTCCTTTCCCACAATGCACTTCTCCCTAATGCTCCACAAAGGCTGATCTGCAGGAAGAAGACAGCTCCAGGCTACTTTTTGCTATATTTGATGTATTTATTTGTTTACTAATTTCTTATTCTTATTTTTTATTTATTATTTATTTTACATTTGTTGACCGGGCTAGTCCAGCTGGATACATATCCATTTTCAGCAGAGGCCCGGGGAGAAAAGCTCCTCGAAAGTACAGTACAATATTATACATAAAGCAAAAACAATTCAAAGTTTAACAGGTGAAAGTACAGTACAAAATTAAGGTATTTGATACATGAAAAATCATATAGATGTAAGTAGATTAGAATATAAGGAAATATGTTCAGTTAACAACACATTTGATTGTAGAATCTTATGTTTAGTATCTTTTGTTAACATAGTAGGCAGACTGAAATCCATATTTGGATATAGAAAGAGAGTCTAATCAATTAAAAGGCCTGTGATAATTCTGGTTTTCATTAGGCAGTTAGTGTATACAGTAATTAAGACAGATAACTTAGTGAAAAAAAAAAGACATGGGAGGTTAGTCTGGGTTCAGACAGGTGCACAACCAATGTGATTTGAGGTAAGTTTTAAGCCTGATTTTAAATTGTGTTATGAAGATAGGGAGGTCAGGTCGCTGGGGAGAGAGTTCCAGGTTTTACCCACGGTATTAGTGAACAGAGAGTCCCCTGCCTTATTGTAGGTTTTGCCTATTTGTACTAGAAGTTTATTAGATGAGTGTAGGGTCTTAAGGTTACTGTAGGAGGTGATAAGGTTGGTAAGAATTGGTGTGTTGTTAGGCTGATACAGGATTTTACAGACAAATGTTAACTGTTTAAGTAGAAGTAGATTTGGTAACTCTAGCCAACCTAGTTTTTCATAATTAATACAGTGATAGGTTCTGATGCCTGTCACAAATCTAGCAATATTGTTGTAGGAGACAGTCAGTTTGTTCATGTTGTTCTTTGAGAGGTTAGTATATGTAGGGGAGGCATAGAGGAGGGTAGAGATTAAGTGGGTCTGGGCAATAGTAGATCTTGCTTGTGGGTTAAGAAAGGATTTGATTCTATAGAGGGAGCCTAGTTTTTTGTTGACTGTTTTTATGGTATTGTTAAGGTTATTGTCAATTAGAACCCCTAGGAGTTTTGTGGTAGAGTCTGGAGATATGATGGTTCCATTGTTCGATGTGACAGTAAAGTGTAGAGGTGTGGCCCTCTGGGAGGGAGTAAAAGTAGGAGTTTGTTTTTTTGGGGTTCAGGATGAGGCACTGATGTTGTAGCCATTCCTCAACTATGTTGAACACTTTTTGGGTGAGAGATTGAAGGACTGTTGGAGTTGGGGCTGAGCATATTAATGTGGAGTCATCGGCATATTGTATTATGGAAGCTTGAGGAATAACAGTATGCAGGTCGTTGATGAAAATAGAGAATAGAAGGGGTCCAAGTATAGAGCCTTGGGGGACACCTAGTGCAACGGGGAGATGGGGAGATAAGTTGTTCTCCCACATAACTGCTTGTTGCCTATTGCTTAAGTAGGATTGAAACCATTGTATAGTGAGTGCATCAAGAGATAGGTTTTTCAGTATGTTTATGAGAAGTTGTTGGTTAACCATATCGAAGGCTTTAGATAGATCAATAAAGAGGGCTGCGGATAGGGTGTTGTTATTGCGATTTTTGTTTATGCAGTCGGAGAAGGATAAAAGGGCAGTAGTAGTACTGTGAAATGGCCTGAAGCCGTGTTGGCAGTTAGCTAATAAGTTGTTATCTATTAGGTGTTTTAACAGTTGCTTATGAATGCATTTCTCCATGATTTTTGCCAGTGGAGATAGTATAGCAATAGGTCTGTAGTTGGATAGTTCCCTAGCGTTTCCACCCTTATGAAGGGGGATTTGGAATTGCATTGACTGCTACTAATTAATTTTCTGTTACCTTTACATAATCTGCTTTTCCTGAAGAGTTTTAATACTTTTGGCCTTTCCTTCTTGGACCTGCCATTTCTCAGAATGTCTGCATTAATGATGAAGTGTGCCTTTTACAGACAGATAATGTCCACTGACAGGCGTGCCAGGTATTTGTTACCCAGATCTGAAGCAGCTTTATTATGCCATGTCTTTCGAGGTTTAACATTCTGACTAGCTGACATCATAAGCAGGGCTAATATGTCTGCTTGATATCTGAGGCCTGCCTTATCAGTTTCTGAGTCAGGCACAAGTTCTTGTGGTTTGATCCCAGAAGCTGTTTCTTCATCATTTGTTAGGATTTAAACACAAGAACAATAAAAGAGGTAGCCACAAATTGAACTACAATGGGTTCAGTAAAGAAGAATTTGCCCTGAATTCTTAATGTCTAGCAGAAGTTTTTTCTTAAAACATAAGAGAAAGTTTTGTCAATGATTTATTCAAATTTAGATGCAAGATCTGATTTAGCCTGTACTGTGTCTAAAATAATCCATAAGTAGTCCTTTGAGCAAGTGGGGCGGGGGCTCAAAGGTTAAATGGTCAGTAATTGTGCTGGAGTCTACAGCAGATTATATCTAGTTTATAAAGGCAGAAACCAGTAGTTTTTCATTACCTATTTAGTGTGCAGATCTTACTTGCCACCACCTGATTATGACCAGTTGCACCTGCTATAAAGAGACTGGGAAACAAGACTCCTAGATCAGATATCCCTGGTCCCTGATTCCTGGATTCCGAGGCATTTTTTTTTGCAAATCCCTTGATTTTGCAGGATCGTAGTCTCCAGCACCTGCGACACTAACATTAGTGACTATCTCAGTCATGCAGACATCTGCCTTTACAGTATACAGACCATTGCCTGTCCCGCTGGTGACATGCAGACTGGCATTAGTCCCTCCCATGTTAGGTACACACTTTGTGTATCCAGTGTCTGCTTATCCTATGGAACATCTGTTTACCCCTCGTAACTATACCTCATATTGGCTTTTACTAGCATCGGTGTTTCCAGCAGTTGTCACTTTTTGATCTTCTGTACTGATTGTTATGGGCCAGCTTTCATGGCCTATGCTTCCTTTATCCTCATGATACTAGACTGCTGGCCTACAGAACACCATGCCTTCTCCAGCTTCACCAGTATTCCCTTTGTGGTTTCAGATGTCTGCACCATAAGGCAGTGCCCCAAATGCTAAAAAACATCCAACAAGAGTCCGATCACATGGTGTCATTTATCCAAAACATCTACAGAGTCTCATAAAGACACATTGTTCTGATGGGGGGGGGCAAAGGTCCAAAATCAAGAACAACCTTTAAATATTGTTCTAATAAACTTATTTGCTAGAATAACAGGATTTACATTAGTATGCATTTTCTGAAGAATATGAAGTCTGAAACTGAAATGTTTAGAATTATTTAGTGACTTCAGAACTCAGTTTACCAGAAAACCACAACTTTTTTAAGGAACAGGCCAAAAATATGAGGCTGAAATCTGGACATTCTGTGAAAATACAGAGTTGAGAGATAAGCCACTGACTGAAGATATAAGCAAGGAGGGAACAGGAGCTTCATTGCTGTCTTTTCCAGACTACCCCAGGTTCAGGGCAATTTTACAGCTTATGCAACAGAAGAGAGCCTGGTCCAATAAATCTATATCATCGCCACAACATCTTCTGCAAGAAGCAAGTAAACTGCCTCACAGTCAGTGTAGCTGTGGACATCTTGTAAGATAGGAGTTCAACCTGGGAAAATGTGAACATGGGCACTGCTGCAGAGCCATAGCTGATTCATCTAGCTCTGACGCCTGTCCTTGCAGTACCATCTTGCCCCATTAGATCTTAGAATGAATAGTGAAAATCAAAAAGGCATACTCTGTCTACAGTTTTATTTTATCTTTATTTTTATTTAACATTTGTTGACCGGAAATGTCCGACTAGGTTCCACAGATCCTGTTTTCAGCGGAGGCCCGGGGAACATTATAACTATCCACATCAGGTTTTAAAATTACTAACACAGGCATTTCTTTGCAAATATCCTGTATTTACAGGCTTTTGTTATATATCTTGGCAACTGTATCATTTCTGCCCATTCTTCTGTTATTTGTTCTTCTATCTCCCTCTCCCAATTCCTTTTCAATTTGATTTCTTCTTCTAGCTTTCCTCCTCGCATCCATTTCCTTGCACCTTCAACAATCCTCCCATCTTGTTCCTTACAATCTTCAGCTCTCTGTTCCTGGTGTTACTTCTGGGAGGTTTGTCGTCTTTTCCCACTCTTTCCTTATCTGTTACCGTTTGCTCTTTAAGCACATGTATTCCCATTCCAGTGTTCTTTCTAACTAAAATACTTAATTTCTTCCCATGTTTTTAATTTTCCTCCTGTTTGCATTTTATCCCAGTCTCCCTATCTCCAGGTTATTGTTTCTTTTTTTCTGTTTGTTCTCCCTTCTTTAATTTCTCCCAAGTCTTTTGGGTTTCTAATACCATGATAGGAATGGACCCCATTCCTAAGTCAAAGCATGATTAAAAGTCCACGAAATTATTATTGTTTCACTCTTTCATGTCAGCCAGAAGTGCTCTTCGCAGCAACCCCAATGTGCCCAGTAATGACTCCTGCAGTTCGTATGGAGTTATATGTATTGGTAACATATCTAAATATGATTGTAAATTCTTTTTTATAAGGCCCGTTGCTCCTCCTACTATTGGAACTGTCTGGGTATCTTTCTTCCACATTGCTCTTGTTTCTGCCTGCAAATCCTGATATTTTATGACTTTGTGTCTCTGTACACAAGACACTGTGGTCACTGGGTGTGGTGATTTCAATGATCAATGCTACTTTTGTCTTCTTTTCTTGGACCACCCAGCTCTTATACATCCCTCTCTACCTCTTGTCTTAAGCTCATTGCCAGTGTTGGTCACTTCAGAGGTTACTTTGAACAATGCTGTCCCCTTTTCCCACACATGTTCATCCTCTCATCCTTATGTTACCCTCCATCTTTTTTTCTGGCCTACTCTGCTGGTACTTTACTTTTTTTCTGGCCTACTCTACTGGTACTTTACTTCCCTTTTTCCTTTTGTATGTCTATCAGTTCTGCTTTCAGTTTTTGCCCCGTCTACCTTTCTTCTTCTCCATCCCTTAACTTTTTACTTCTCTGATTATACATTTTATTTTATCCCATTCTTCATCTTTTGCTTATATTCTCCTAAAGTTGTTATAAAAATGCTAGCCGTGTTATCCCCCAGCCATTTATTTCTCTCTCAGGTAAGCTGGGGCTCTCTATTGTCTTTCTAACTTCATTTCTGTCTCTTCTTTTATCCTCAGCCCTATCATTACATAGTTTAAAAGTATAATCAGATCCTTCTGTCTTTTTAACCCAGGGTTTATGTTCATTGTGACGTATCTTTTATCAGTTCTAAACAAGGTTCTGTGTTTCACTGAGCAAAAAGTGACATCTCTTCAATTTTCTCTCTCAGTTCAGTTTTCCTGTGTTTCTCTCTCCCACTGACTGCAGGAATTCCCTCAGGAATCTCCCCCCTTTCATCAGTTTCCTTTCCCTAATACCTCCTTCTATATGTTTCTAATTAATTATAGTATTCCAGTCTCCTAGACAAATCACTATCTCCTGAAATTTCACTGTCTCTTTTTGGATTCACTTCAGTTCATTTATTGTTGCCCTGGGTGGGATAGATATCATAATTACTAACATCTGCATTCCTTCTTTTACTCCTTTTTATGTCCGCATATCTTAGTTTCTTGTCTTTTATCCTATGCTCTAATTGCAATGGACACATTTTCCTAATTGATATGACTGCTCCTTTTTGCTTTCTATTCCCCCATAAAGCACTTGCTGATACATTATAATCCCTTTTCTGCAGTCCCTTCTGTTCCTTACTAAGATGTCTCTTGTAATGTAAACACCTGTCTGTTTATCCTCCTTGTGTGCATCCATATTCTCTAATGTTTTTGTTTTATTTCCCAACCCGTTCATATTCCATCTGTGTGTGTGTATATTTCTATCCTACCCAGCCACCGTTTTCCCAGATGTACAGGAGTCTGCATTGTCAGTGGTTTTGGCACACCCCGTGTGCCACAACAGCAGAAGTGAGCTGGGGATCAGATTTCCTGTCTGACTCTACAGCAGGGTTGAGGGTTCAGAGAGTAAGATCTCTGGTGGTACTTAATCCATGGTCAGCCCTATGGGTGGTCATGGTACTCCTGATTCCTCTGCTAACTGCCCAGCTTTAGTAGTCTGGGACTTCTTTGCCTCCATGTCTGTACCAGGCTGTTGGTCATTTTAGATATGTGGTTAAGGGAAATAGTCTTGCAATATTATTCCATATGTTTCCTTCTTATCCTGTTGTGCCCTATTAGCCTTGCCAGAAATCACGCCCCATCAAACATTACAATAAAGGAAGGAGGTGCCGCGGATTCTTGACCATCTTCCTTTCTACTGTAGCATGTCATCTGTAACCTTCTCTCATTTCCTTATTGACTTGTTTCTAATCACATATCTCGATTCAAGGATTCACTGCTCACTAGTGCCTCTCCGTAAAACCCTCTATTAGCAAATAGACAACGCTGCTCATTAAACTGCCCCTAAGACATTTTAGTGCTGAAAGCTCCACCTATTCTAACTAGATCTGGCCTCTCTTTTTTATATCCCCTGCCTTCAGTGGCAGATTATAATAGGGTGAAATAGACAGCTGCCTAGCACCCACAGTTCTGGGGGTGGTGAGGTGGGGAGTGCTCATATTCAGCCAAGAAAATAATTTTATTAAAAAAAAATTGTTAAGTTTAGTACTGCTAATTCATTTTAGTTAGCTTACTTGAGGAACACAGACCTGTCAAATGTAGCATCGTAAATTCTGATTTTAAGTCTTTGAAGCCTTTGAGTTGACTGTTTTATGGATTACCAATTTTCTCACTGTATACACAATTTTTGGGGTTTTAAGTCAGACATTTTTTTTTACATGAACAGTGTCATCACAGTGAGGAATGCAATCAGAGGAGCATGAGTGAGTCGTCAGGGTCAGGAGAGTTATGGGAAGAAAGCATGTCTAGTATTACACTACATACCCACCACCCTTGGACAACAGACCCACATCAAACTCTACCTACTCCACATATTATCACAGTGTGGAGATATCCATCCAAACCCTGGGCCAACTCATATTCATACACCCACCATTATCCAAGCATACCAGTCACATCACCACATCCATACATCCACCACTACAATACAGAATCACACATCCAACCATACACTTCTCCTAACAACAATAAACACTCATAATATCTGCAATAAAATAACTGAATTCCACACCTGGCTATCTACACACACCCCAGATATTATTGCAGTAACGGAAACATGGCTAAACCACACATAGCTGACACTGAAATTCTCCCTCCTGGTTATACTATAATCCATTCAGACAGACTCCATAAAAAGGTGGCTGTGTAGCACTAATCTATCAAAACTCACTACAAATGACTACCTATACAAAACCCCTCCCCACTTTCGAAAACCTGGAACTCCCACTCACATCCCTTCACATAAATAGAAACAAACAAATATGCATAGCTGTAATCTATATTCCCCCAGGCCACATTATTCACATACTCAAAGACTTTCTATCCTGGATTAATCAGAATATACTGTATGAAACTGTTATTCTAGGAGACACCAACATTAACTGTTTAAACCTAGATAGCCCCTCCCCTGCATACAGCATAAGCCTTCATAGTTTTACTCAACTCATCACTACCCCTACCCATGGTCTATCAACAGACTCTGAATCTACTTAGACTGGATACTAGTAACACATCCCCAAAACTACACAAACTCAGGCACCCTACCAAACACACTAAGTGACCATCTCCCAGCATATACTTAAAGGACCTAACTTCAATCAAGTAAAACAAATTCATATAGAACCTCCAGAAACCTTGCCCACTTTGATAGAGATCAGTTTATAAATATCCTAAACTCCCACTACTGGAACCCCCTAAAAACACCCCCCTTAGACGAAGCCATTGATTATTTCAACAAGCTCTTCCTAGATACCCTCAATAGCCTAGCTCCTACGCGTACCAAATGAACAAGAACCAATCATGCCCCCTGGTTAGCAAAACCAACCAAACAAACCATCTCTCTGAGAAACAAAGCTTGGAAAATATGGCTAAGAGAGAGAACAAAACAAAATGAACTTCACTACAAACAACTTTATAATAAATCAAAAAAGCTTGTGATACAGGACAAAAAAGATTATTTCTCCACCAAACTGTCTTCCTCATACAACAACTCCAAAAACTTTTGGAAATCTGTCTCCACTTTACTTAACCCAGGTACTATCCAAAACCCATCCCCATCACCAGAATAAACACCACAAGAAATTTCCCAAGAATTTAATACCCATTTCATCTCTACCATTCAAAATCTACTCAAAGGCAGCCCATCAAGCCCTAATACCCACCTGCCTCTACCTACTAAACACACCCCCTCCCTTTCAGATCACACCAATATTCCACCAGCAAACTCCTTCTCTATCCAACCTGTACCCACCTCCCAGGTCTTGAAACTCTTACAACAACTCAAACCTTGCTCACTATCTGCAGATAATCTTCCCCTGAATACCTGCAGCTAGCAGCTACAGCAATAGCATACCCAGTTACCATTCTCATAAATCGCTCACTCTCCGAATCATACGTTCCCCTCCTATGGAAAAAAATCTATCATTTCCTCTTTACATAAAGGAGGAAACACTCATGATCTTTCTAACTACCGCCCAATCTCTATACTCTACCCACTATCAAAAATCTTGGAAAAATGTGCCACTCACAACTAGCTAAACACCTAACTAGTAATGCACTTCTATCCCCCATCCAACATGGGTTTCGTCCAGGGCATAGCACTATCACTGCCTTGCTCTCCTTCACTGACACTGTCAACAAAGCCCTAGATGCTGGTCATCATACCTCAGTTATCCTACTAGACCTATCTAAGGCCTTCGACACAGTGTCACATACTAAGCTAGTAAGTCAACTATCAAAACTAGGCTGCTCCCCAAAATCCCTTGAATGGTTCATCTCTTACTTACAAAGCAGGGAACAGTCAGTAAGGTGGCAAAATGTACAATCCACTTACCAACCCAACAATATAGGAGTATAACAAGGATCAATTTTAGGTCCTCTAATGTTCAATATTTTCATCAATGACCTGCACAAAGCCCCCCATATCCAGAATCTTGTCCAATATCCTGACACTCAACTCTGATAGCCTCCTCTAAGACCTTCTCTGATCTTTTAACAGCCACACAACAGGCTTTTACCTCCACGGAATCATGGCTTATCAACACACAACTTATGCTAACCCCCAGAAAAACTAAACATTTACTTTTCTCAGCAAAACCACTTGACCCTGGCTTCAAAATCTTTGCAAAGGACGGCACACAAATAGAATTAGTGAAAACAGCTAAATTACTAGGATTAACAATAGACAACAAACTCACCTTTGAACCGCACAACTTAAATGCAGTAAAGAAAACCCATTTCAAATTAGGCAAACTATATAGACACAAACTCTATATGGATAAATCCACCAACTCAAAATTAGCCATTACCCTACTCATCCCCTCTCTTCTATATGGTAGTGCTATTTTTACCAATCTACACACAACCCTTAGTAACAAACTACATTCTTGTTGCAATAAAATAGCCAAATTTGCCTCTGAAAAACCACACCGCACTCATCACTGCCAAGCAATTACCAAACTAATTTTCCCACCATCTACACTACACCCAACTAACTTTAGCCGACAAGCTAATCAGTAAACCTAATCAATGCCCACCCAACTAACTTTAGCCCACAAGCTAATCAGTAAACCTAATCAATGCCCAGCTCTTGGTTCACTCCTACAAACGTACACCCCCACAAGAACACTAAGATCTTCCTGTAAGCACATGCTTTCTGTTACAAAACCCAACAAAAGAGCCGGACAGTGTCTATTCTCCCATTCAGTTGCCAAACTATGGAATATGTTACCCTCCGAATTAACACAAACTGACCATCCAAACAAATTCAAAGACGCCCTAAAATCTCATTATCCAAATAATCCCTCCTGCTCATGCCTTAGAAGCAAACGTCCTTAAACAACACACACAACACAGACTCCTAGACTGGTATATGTTGAGTACACTAGCCAATCACAAAAAGAGTGTAAACTACACTGTCTGCAAATGAATTTGCTGTATCAAAATCCAGGTGTTTCCACTGTCGTAACATCTTAACCTATGTAATGTTTTCCTAATGCATTATCAATGTAAGCCTATATATTTGTAAATTGTAAAATGTATTATTACTATTATATTTGTAATACTTTTAAATCTTATGTTAAACTTTATCTCTTTTTGTAACACTTTATCTCTTATTACAGTACTCTGAGGAGCTTTTCTTCCCGAGCCTCCACTGAAAATGGGTCTTTGACCCAATGGACCTTCCCGGTCAACAAATGCTAATAAATAAAATAAATAATAAATAAGCACATGTTGAGATTGGGAAAGATATCTATTAAAATTAATGACTGACCAAGTGGCTTTCTTTGAAAAAAATAAATAAATAAAATCAGTTAATGTGTGGCGGGCTCACAGTATACTGTCTTGTTGTGTCAGCCACTAGTGTATATCATATTTGTTTAATAAGTAAAATTTTTAGTAATCCAATTTTTGAGTTAAACTAGGAGAGACTTGGGTAGTGTCAGTGAGGGAGGACGGGTGGTAGTGGACTGAGAGATAATGTCCATCCAGCCAGTGCAACTAATGAAGTATGTAAAATAAACAAAAGGTTGTTTTAGGTTTAAGGGTTAAGGGTTTTAGAAAAATATGCCTTGTAGCTGTTGGTGCTTCTATTATTTTTTTTATTTATTTATTTATCATTTGTTGACCGGGAATGTACACATGTGTGTGCATGTGTGTGTGTGTGTGTATATTTGTGTGTGTGGGTGTGTGTGTGTATTTGTGTCTTGGTGTATGTGCGTGTGTGCATGTGTATGTGTATGTGTCTTTGTGTGTGTGTGTGTCTGTGTGTATATGTGTCTTTGTGTGTATGTGTGTCTGTGTGTGTGTGTGTGTATGTGTGTGTGTGTGTGTGTGTGTGTGTGTGTGTGTGTGTCTGTGTGTGTGTGTATGTCTGTGTGTGTGTCTGTGTGTGTGTGTGTGTGTGTGTGTCTGTGTGTGTGTCTGTGTCTGTATGTGTCTGTGTGTGTCTGTGTGTGTGTGTCTGTGTGTGTGTCTGTGTGTGTGTGTGTCTGTGTGTGTGTGTGTGTGTCTGTGTGTGTGTGTGTCTGTGTGTGTGTGTGTCTGTGGGTGTGTGTGTGTGTGTGTGTGTGTGTGTGTGTGTGTGTGTGTGTGTGTGTGTGTGTGTGTGTGTGTGTGTGTGTGTGTGTGTGTGTCTGTGTGTGTGTGTGTGTGTGTGTCTGTGTGTGTGTGTGTGTGTGTGTGTGTCTGTGTGTGTGTCTGTGTCTGTGTGTGTCTGTGTCTGTATGTGTCTGTGTGTGTCTGTGTGTGTGTCTGTCTGTGTGTGTGTGTGTCTGTGTGTGTGTCTGTCTGTGTGTGTGTGTGTGTGTGTGTGTCTGTGTATTTGTGTGTGTATGTGTCTGTGTGTGTATGTGTCTGTGTGTGTGTGTGTGTGTGTGCGTGATATTGCTGGAGGATTGTTCAGATGACTGATGTAGCATAACTGTAAAAGAAGAAGAAGGAAAGGAGGATAGTGTATTTTACCCATTTTGTGTTATTGTTACTTTATCTTTCGTGTTAGTGATACAACTAATGGAGTTATCCAGGCTTTTGAAACTGTACACCAGTTTCTAGACTGTAGACTCCTAGTCTGTGTAACCACCACCCTGTGGTATGAATGCAGGATGTCAAGCTATTAAATACTATGCAGAGCCATCAAACCCTTTAAGTTGTTTAACAAAAGTTTTTCACTTCCTCGCACCTGTTCCTCAGCTTGATAGTTGGGAGTTTAGTACTAAAAAATTATTATATTCCAAGATTGTTACAAGACTGGGCATATTGGACTGTCTAAGATGAGGACTTGCTAGAATTCTTCTCTGGAATGAATGGACTACATATATTTTTCAAAACACAATTAATACTAGGTTGCACTAAGGTTTTAAGTACAAAACGTAGACGCAGTGCAACCTAAGCTTATTAAAGGTAGCTTCCAAATGAAGTTCAGAGGAGAATCTTACAGGCATCCTGCACTTGTTATAGATGCAAGAGCATTATTCAAAATATTGAGCTAAGTATTTAATCTTATTCTCAAAAGTTTAGTTAATTGCAACAAGAAGAGAGGGTGGTGAAGTTTTTTTCTTTATAAACTTCTTTATTAAATCACAACCAAAACAGTGACACATACACATACGTTAATATAAAAAAAAACAAAACCATAGTTGCATTTTTTCATGCAGTAGACACGTTTCCTTTCTATAATTCATTCTGGCGTTACATAAATTGTTCACTTCCTTCCTCACTGCTGTTTGTCCTGAATGTTATTTTGCATTTTTGTTCCCACAGATTCCATTTACTTCTATGTGATTTGTTCTTTCATTTTTCTAAGGATCCCACTTCCATGTCTTTTATCTTCTTTATAATATTCAGTACTTCAGTTACAGTTGGTTTAGATTTGAAGTTTCCATTTCTTTTTTTTATTTCATTTTACAATTCAGTAAACATTCAAACAGTTTATAAACATAACTATATACAGAGCCCATAACAAGGTATACATATGCAAACAATTAATATTTCTCTAATAATTTATACACTTTCTGCCATGTAATTAGTTGATGTGTTACATTTCTGGTTCTCATTTTTATGGTAGAAATTTCATTACAAACCAGTTTTGCTAGATAAATAAAATCACTGTTGAATGAGATGGTAGTCTTACTTTTACATTTTTTAGTAATGACTTTCCTTGCAATAGTTAAAATATACCATAGAAGGGGTATTTGAGATACTGGTATAACTACTGGGTTGACACATTCAATAATGTAAGAGAATCTGTAATAATGCATTTATCTGACCACAGTGCTTTGCAAAAGTTCCTAAAGTCTGTCCAAAAGGATGTTACTAATTCGCATTCAGTAATCATATGAAGCCAGTCAACATCATTGCAGTTTCACATCTCCAGCAATTTATATTTTCTGTTTTATAAATATTTGCAGTTTTGTGGGGTGATAAAAACTCCTGTGTAGGAATTTCCATGGGAATATTCTCCAATATGGGGAAGATGTAGATTTTCCTACTGATTTCATGGAACGTTTTTTTTATTAATTTCTGTGAACTCTATTTATTTTTGTTGAATAATTCCAAAAGGATAAGTCAGGGGAGACAAATTCACTTCTAATAATTTTATATATGATTGATAAATATGTGGTGCCCATAGCTGAGTTATTAATGTTAGAGAGGATTTCTATGATTTTAGGGATGGCTTTATTATGTGTATCTAACATTAATTTGATTTTATCTTGAATGGATTCTTTGTATGTTTGTGTATCAAGCCAGCTATTATTCTGCAAACTATATCTAGCTATCAACTTTACTTTCATTTACTTATATACCACGAACCTTATTTATGTAAATTTGTTTTGCTTAAAAAATATAGACTCCTAACTTACCTACCATCCTGCTGCTCCCCATCCAGTTTTCATTTTTCACACTTAAACACAATGTAGTAGTTACATCCTCTGTAATGTTGAGCAATTATATAAGTACGTATAATCCATTTATAGCTGGTCTACCACCCCCTTATGAACAGTGTTCCGTAATGTCACCAAGACTCCAGCCAAATGACCTTTCCGCATGTGTATTCCTCATATAAAAGGAAGATTAATTCAGTCTTACACTGATTGCATGACCCAACATGTGTCTCTGCATTTTATACATTTCCATTTATACACTACTTTGCCATATTTTATACTTTCTATTCAGTTCATAAAATTGCAATGTAGATATTGTGCCATTTAAATTATACATATAGTGACATTTCCACATAGTTAATGCCTTACCATGCTTGGCAGACCTAACCAAACCTTATAGCTATTGCTGCCAATGTCCAGTAGTTACAAATAATGGATAAGTGGTAGAAAAAGCAAAATCACTAAACTTTTTTATCTTTCTTTCTTTCTAAAAGTTATCTCATATAATGTATTCTTTTCAAATAATTATTTATTCATTTAATTAATACCTCATCACTTAACATTCCAAACTTCGTTACGTTTCCGTATGGTTAACACTTCACTCTCTTCTACAGCAACTGCAGCTTTATTGTATTACAATTCAAACTTGATAGTAACATTTTTATATGTTTAATACTGTACCATTTCCAATCGTTCAAACAATTTCAATAAATATTATAATCATTCAGTCATAATATTGCAAAAATTGGACAGTCGCATGCTTACAACTTCACCATAGTCCATAATAAAGCTGATATTAACTATTTTATATGGCTAATACGTACTTTTCCTTTTTATGTGTTATTTACATATTTGCACTGAAAATCATACTTTTTAAATCATATAATTACAAAAAGAATAGCTTAATTTTGTGGTTAATACTTCTCTGTACAAAGTTCAGACTTGTAGGAGAACCACACCCAAAAACTGGAAAAAATACATGTTTTTTCAGCATATCTTGATCTTTTCTGCATCACTAATGTCTCTGTATAAAGTAAGTGGTTATTATTTTCTGATTTGTTGTACCCCAAAATGGCCTGAATAGTGACTGCTATGGGTAGCATAATTTTGTTTTACAATCAATGCTTTCGTCTTCCTGATGTCATTTTAGAGGGACAGAGAGAAATCCCTTTGAGAAGATCATTTACTGTGGTTCTCTCTCTCATCTGCTTATAACAGTATTGTGACTGTCTACTTTTGACAGTCAATATCAGTTCGTATTTTTCGTTACTTTGCTTCCTTTGGTTTTTATCAGTGATCATCTCTGATAGATACAGCAGTCTAAGGAATGTTTGAATGGCAGGCTTGAAAATGGAGCTGAGTTGATAGATCTTTTGAAAGCAACAAATGTAGTTCAGTGTTAAAGCTTAAGAAATCTGACATTTGTGATCAATAGATGCTACTTGGTTTTAGATGGTTTGTGTCGTATTCAGTTTTTAATACTGTAGCTAGAGTAGAGTCTTTGTTAATTTTCCTTCCTCAACTCACTGACTTGTCTCGACAGAATATTGTATGCAGAGCAAAAGTGCTGTAACAAAACAACAGGAGAAACAGATTTTTACAGACAATTTAGTATAGAAAAAAAAATGCAAAATCAAATACTGACAGAAAACCAGAAGAGTAAAATGAAAATATTTTTTTCTTTTTTTCTTTGTGGCACTCAGTGTTTGATTGAAGGGAAAGACAACTAATTTGCAATAAGAAAAAGAAAATAAATGAAGTGTGGGTTGTGTTTCCATGTTCATTTGTATCTAAAAACTAAGGTCGAAGGCCGTACTTTTGTAAGGACTCCAAGATACAACATTTACCTCAAGTGTGATGCCGGCAATCCATGACTAATAAGGCGCATTTAAATGCCATTGTTGTAGAGCCACTGTTTTCTTAAAGACTCTATTTGGAATAAGTGACGTGATGTAACGGATAACGAGACACATGCAGAAAAGAAAGGCAAACAGAAATAAGTTCAGACATAAAACAAATGGAATAATTATTAAATTATGTCTTTTCTATATGTGATGTCTTTAGTGTTAGATGTTTTATTATTATATTATTATTTTATGTTTAATAATCCTTGGTGAATCTTTTGTGGGTGATGTCCAGCCCACCATCATGGTTTTCATAGATTTAATCAAATCTAGTCCATTCTATTTCTGAACTCTATATAATGTCATGTTTCACCTGTTTGCATTGTCTTCCTTTCCAATCAGTCGTTCACCCTGCTCAGTTTTTGTTGATATCTCTGCTGCCTTTTCACATTTCTTAAAAAAAAAAAAAAAAAAAAAAAAAAACAATATTTAGCAGGTCCTGCAACCTTTTGCTGTTCATGAAAATCCTCTGAATCCCTGGCTCCAACATTTTTAGATGTTTTCAGTAGGCTGTAAACAAATGTGTTAAGTTCCATGATTCAATTTATGTTGCATCCAACCTGTTAGTCTCTAAAACAAGTTTCTTGGATCTTAGTAATCATGAAACAGTATGTGACCACCTTGTTCCGCTAAATTGCTGTGTTTCAGCTGCACATTCTATTTCTTTTTCACAGCAACATTCACAGTGAATAAACTAACTGCTGGATGTAATCATTACAATTTCAGAATGATCCAAAAAGGCAACTGATTTCACCAAGTATCATAAGACTATCTCAAGTGACTGTCTTTTAATGCCTTACTAGTAAGGCACGTTTTGAAGAAGTCGGGCCCACCAGTTGTTGATTTGTCCATCTGTCCCACCATTTTGTTTTTTTTGTTTTTTGTATATTTATTTTTAATTTGCTAAATGGGTAGATGGGCTAGTCCATAGCCTCTTTTCAGTCATGGCCCAGGACAGTAGGTAGTTAAAGCATGTTTGACTGTAATGCATGTATTACAAGTGTCTTTGCTCTCTCCAAGTAGACAGAGTAAAGACACCTTGGTACAAGTATGACCCATGGGTCTCCTCTACACTTTTCCTCAGGTAATACAGAAGTCAAAGCAGTTTGTGGGAAAGGTATTTTCAGTCACTCCCTTTTGGGCATAATAGCTTTAGATTTGACTTTAACACTTACATTCTTCATTTGTGAGTGAGACTACTGCTTAGGAAAAGTCTGATCATACATCCCACAGATAGGTCTCATTCACATATGCTTGTCTTGTAGGCCATTCTGGAGAAGCTAACTCAGTCACCGTTTGTCAAAGCTTCCTCCACATCCTTAAAATTTCACTGTTGGAAAAACTGCATTCCTAGAACTTGTTATCTTGGCTAAGAGCTCTAGCAAGTCAGTTTGGTAAATCAGGCACCACATCTTCCTGTCTGCAAGCTGTCACATTTTTAATTGCTTGATGAAAGCTTGTAAACTGTCATATTGTTTAACGTAGCACCAGGCTATCAGGTTGCTATGTTATGTAGCAGTCTAATTACTCTTTACTACTTTTTAAGCAAAATAATTATTTGACAGTTTACAAGCTGTCATTAAAAGCAATCAGTTTCAATCCCTTTTAATGATATCCTGCAGTATCAAACGGTTCTTTCCATGAGACAGCTGCCTTCTCTGCCCTGGCCTTACCATAGCTCTTTTTTGACCAGAAGGGTTTCAGAACTGCTGACTGTTTTAGCTAAGCCTTGTATTTAGTCTTTAACAAACAGTTTCCTTTAATAATAATTCACAATTCACACCATAGATTTGTTACAAAATCAAATGTGAATCGGCCCATTTACTTGCAAACCAAAGGAGATATTCTTCACTGGTTAGATGTGCTCTGCTAGATGTAATATTATGTGGACTGAAGTCATACTTAATGAAGATTATTTCTGTTTTCTTTGCCTAAGGTAGAGAGGGGGGAAGTAACTAAGCATTGCTTCTAGATAGCCACCTAACTGTAATTACTTCTGCTACACATCCCAGTGCAAACAATTGCTGTCCCTACTAAGGGCACATTCACCAGTTCTGTCTCTATATCTGCAGTCTGTGATGCCACCATAGTGAATATCTGTACAGTGGCAACCTGGTCAGTGTCAAGTACACATGCGAAACACTGCAAGCCTGACATTATTTTACGTTATGTTACACTTTTATTTGACAATAGAAGAAGATAAGCATACCTAGTCCGCCATTTTAAGTGCCTAAACCTTACCTTTTCTTTTTTCCTTTTCCACCTATCCCATGCTTGATTGAATGCCTCCGTGAATTCTCCTTCCACCACCCTTTCAAGTAGTCCATTACATGAGTTTACACCCCTCTCTGTAAAACATACTTCTGGAGATGCAGGGAATAGTTAGTTACTGTAATCTACTGCCCATTCGTCCTCCTTATGCTCTGTCCCTCCTATCCAGATTGCACTCCTCAAGCCTCCCTGACATGATCTTGTGCACCAGAATCATGTTCCCCTCTGTCCTTCCTGTTAAGTATGACCCCTCCATGTCTCCATGACCTGATGTTGTGCTTCAGTGTCATGTCATCTTCTGTCCTTGTCTAAAATGATCTCTTTGCATCTCCCTGACACGATCTTGTGCACCAGCACCATGTCCCCCTTTATATTTCCTTTCCAGAAAGACATCTTCACTTCTCCCTGCTATGATCGTCTGCATCAGTATTATGTCTTCCATGTCTCTTCTAGTCTCAAGTTAGAAGGGCCCTAACTCCTATAGCCCCTGGTCATGTTCCTTCCCCTGCATCCCACAGGTCTTTCTGGTAGTTTCCTTTGAAATCTTTCCAGAAGCTTGATAACCTTTTCCTTGTATGATCTTCAGACCCACACCCAGTACTCAGGGTGGGGTCTGTACAAGGCATGTAGAGTAGAAACATTTACCTCTTTGTATCTGGAGTCTGTCTTCCCAGAGGATATAGTCCAGCATTCTGCTTGCTGTTGCTACTGATTTGTTTCCCTGCTTCTTGTGGTCCAGTTCAGGTGTGATCAATATCCTCAAATCCTTTTCCTGTTTTTTTTTTGCCATCAAGTCAACTTCCCTCGATACTTAGTGTGACATCCCTCCTCTGGGCCAGTAATCAAGGATCCTCAATCCTCACCACTGACGTGACGTCCGGTGAGGGACGTTCACGTGGAACAAAAATAGATGCACACACAGTATTTTCAGATGCAACTGTCTGCACCAAGCACAATTTCCCATAAGAGCATACAGAGAACTCACTCCATTCCTTGGGCTAGACTCTCCCTGTCTGTCTCTCCAGGTCCCAAATAAGAATCCACACTCACCACTAAGGAGCTCTGTGTCCCTATTCCAAGCAGCTGACACAAACCCTTTGAGATTTGATTTTCACACAGACACCTGTGAAAGGTTGACACAGATTACCCACTCTACCACCTCTGCCCAGGCTATAAGGTGGTGCCACTGCCACCAGCCAGCTACTCTAAGGCTCTTAACAAGGTACCCAATTATACTGAGTGAAATTAATACTGATACCAATGGTAATGTTGACCAAACAGCAGCAACCAGTGTCACCAAATAAATATAAGTGCTCTCAAAGATTAAAATATTCTTTAAAAGATCAGCCACAATTAAATGTTTAAATATACTTAATAATAAGTAATAAAAAGACATGAAAATACCGAATATCTATTTACAATATATACCAGAGCTGCAGTCACAGGACATATTAAAAATAACACAGATGGAAAGATTCACACAGATACAGAAAAACAATACTTAACTAATCTCACTATATTTTCCTGACTGATCTAAAGAATTACTATGTCCTACTTACTTAATAGAGCAAGGCAAGGTGATGTGAGTGAGTGTTCTTTCTTGTCAGGTTCCCAAAAACAGACTTTCCTGAGACTTTTGTCTAATCTAGTATTAAAGCATCATTTCAGTGATGGATTACAAAATGACATCACATCTGGTCACCTGACTCTGTAGCTCCCACACTATTTCCTATAGTAGAAGCTGAACAAGGATCTTGCACATATGTGTCACAATACACATACATAGAGCTTTGCTAAGATGTGTTACAGCATTGGGAAGCTATAAAACCATTTCAACACTTCCACCTTCCAGAGTAGTAATTAGTTCACCACTACGGACAATGCAGCAAGATTCCTAGCCCTTGTTTTCACAGACATTGCGTCTCTGGCTGCATTCAGACATGTGAGATACAATGTTTATGGCTTATACCAAGTAATTTAATTTCAAACTACTTTTTATAAATTAAGCCGGGCTTAGCGTAACCCCTTCCCTTCCAGCATCTTCTGTTAACATATATACATTTCCTCAATTACAACATACATGTATATTTCTTTTCTGTCCAACAGGTCCAACTGTTGGTACATTTTTAACGCAAGCAGTTTTACAAATACATTCTTAACACAACCATCTGTGTAAATCAGTTTGATTTTCAAATGACATCAAATTCTTTACAAAATTCCAGCTAGCTATGCTGGCATATGTTATACATGCACTGTCCTACTCTCTCTAGCATAGCTGGCACTACCTCACATCATCACATTTAGCATAAAGGGTTATTGTGCCCAAGTTCCATGTATAGTATTTGCATTTGGTTGCACTGAAGCTCTTATCCTCACTCTCTGCACCTATTGTTATGTCATCAGCAATAATTCTAATCCTGAGACAAACACAGTTAAGATTTTTGAACCTAGGACAGACCCATAGGGTACTGTAGGTATTTACTAATTCTAACATTGCTCCACTCACCACAACCCTTTGTGTCAAAATGTTGACCAGTGCAGCTCTCCAGTTCCTCAGTCTTGGTCCTAAAAAAAAAACCTCTCCAGTTTTCCCATCAGCCTCCTGTGTTTGATAAAGTTAAGGGCCTTGCTTAAATCCAATCAGGCTGTCTGCTGGTAGCACCCCCCCAATCAAGTTGATCTGAAAGCCAGTCATAAAATCAGATCAAGTTAGACTGACAACAACTTTTGGCCATGAGACCATACTGCGTGCTGTCCCTAGAGATTATTGCCTCATAGAAATGCTTCTTGCATTCACCTCAGCATTCTCCCCATGACTTTCCCTACCATTTGTCTGAAAGTTACAGATCTGTAGTTTCCCAAGTTTTTTTTTTGCCCCTCCTCGAGTACAAGGAACATGCAGCTGGTGTTTTGCAGTTCTCTGACATTTCTGCACTAGCCAGTGATCTGTTGCAGATTTGTACTGGAGGGCTGCCAACACCCTGGCCAGGTTTTTTAGGATTTCTTAGGATAGCGCATCTGGTCTTTGTCCTTTATCCTCCCTGGGAGCAGCCAGTTCCCTCTGGACATCTCTATCCTGGTGTCTGTTCTCTGCATTCTTGCTTTGTGTCCCTCCTAATACAGTACTGTTCTCTTTTTTCCTTTGTTAAGACTGAAGCAAAATATTCGTTCAGTACCCCTGTTTTTCCTAGCATTTTGAGATGATCTCCCTCCCATCGTTAATCAGCTTGGCTATTTCTGTCCTTCCCCCTCTTTTCTGATATGTCCTGTAAAAATGCCTTTCAGCTTTAACCGTTGCTGCTTTTTATTATTTTTTGCCTTTTTTTTCTAGCTTGCTTGTATTTTGACTCCTCCACATCCCCATCTCCTTCATTTCCACTTCTTGTAGGCTCACTCTTTTTTTGAAAGCTTTTTATCCTCCCACTGTCTGCTGACCATCTTCCCTTCATCATCACTCAGCTCATATGTTCCCCATAGTATGATAAGCAATCATGGAGGCTGTCATTTACACAGCCATGAAGGGATTGTCTATTAGGTCCTAACCCCAATGCTTAGTACCTGGCACAGGCATCCATGTCGCAGAGAGGGCTACTATGCCCTCCCCATGTGTGAGAATGTTCCCACCCACATGCTAATGATGACTGCTGATACTGGCTTGATAAACCAAACCAAAATCTCTTCTTATGACTGTTTCACCTGCAAATCTGTTTTTGCATACAGCAAAATAGCCACCAGACCACCAGTCCCTCCACCTAGAATAAGTGAGCCAGCACTCACTGCTAAGTGAGCCAGCACTCGCTGCTAAGTGTGCCAGCACTCGCTGCTAAGTGAGCCAGCACTCATTGCTCAGTACGACCCTCCTCAGACTCTGTTCCAGCACCCAAGCCACTAATCCAGCTAAACTTATTTGGGCTGTACTTGAGGCTTTGTCGCTCTGTGCCACATAGCTGGGCCTTGTAAGCCCTGATTTTGCCATAATTACTTATATTACATTCCTGTTTAGCTACATCAGCCTTCCTTCTCTTCCTGTCTGTTCCTCACACCCTTGTCCTTAGGCCTGAATACTCTTTTCCTGACTCATTCCCACAGTCTGTTTACGCCCTTGATGTGCTCCCAATTTCTTAATTTATTGTTGACCTCCATTAGCTTTGGCATTTCCTTTTTGTCCTTCTGCCTACTCTTAACCATGCATTGGCACGATCACTATCGACTAATGTACCCTTAACCTGGATATCTACAGAACCCTATCCACTGCTGAGGATGACGGCACAGAATCCTATTTATTCTGGTACCTTCCTTCACCAGTTGGTCGAACCAGTCATAGTAATCCCCATCTACCTCTCTGGCCTAAAGTTCAGACTCTTCCATTTTGATTCTGGTAGATCCAGAGCCCCCATTTTGCTCCTGTTGGATTTAGATCCCCCATTTTGCTCCTCGTAGATTCAGATCCCCCATTTTTCTCCTGGTAGATTCAGATCTGCCATTTTGCTCCTGGTAGTTTCAGAGCCCCCATTTTGCTCCTGGTAGATTCAGATCCCCCATTCATAGTACTCTCTTCCTCCTCAAGTCTCTCATTCTCTCTTATTCTGCCTGGTGGATGATGCACTACATCAACCTACCTGATCTTCCTGTTTCATCTCCCTTACATCTCAGGGTACTTAACCCAGTTTCTATGTCTGGCTGTACCCTTGACCTATTCCTGGTTTAGTGTTCTCCCTCCTCTCTGACCTCACAGCTGATACCTT
This sequence comes from Protopterus annectens, assembly GCF_019279795.1. NCBI lineage: Eukaryota > Metazoa > Chordata > Ceratodontiformes > Protopteridae > Protopterus > Protopterus annectens. The sequence goes on from NC_056732.1 coordinate 54,981,482, forward strand.
GCTTAT
>NC_056732.1:54986487-55001487 GCF_019279795.1 Protopterus annectens
GTGAGGCGACAACGCTACCGCAGCACCACCTGCAAACAAAAAAAATTGATTATAAAATCAGTTTATTTCATTCTCTCAAGAACAATCCATTGTAAGGTTCCTTTTATGTATATTGAAATGCTCTTTCCAGCAGAGGCGAGGTATATTCTATTTGCAGCAACCTCAAAGCTGTCTCATGAGATGTAATTTCAAAAATCCCCAACATGAAAGAATAAATGAATTCCTCACAGCTAAGGGATAAAATTGAGTATCTGCAGGAGAAGCTGAAAATATGCAGAACAGAATTAGCTGAGATTTTCTTTCTGCATAATGTTTTAATTCATTCCTTTTGAACATTAACAAAAAGAATAAAAGTAATAAAAACAGAATCAAGGGAATGAAAAACACTGGATAAAACTTGGTCCCTTGAGATTCTTTAAACCACAGGTGCTGAGAAAATCACCTCACAGAAGACACGTGTTGAGTACTTTCCTTCCTTATACTTTCAGAACTTCATCAGAATAAAATGCAAGTAACATTTAATTCATTTAAGTAATCATTAAAAATGACATCACACACCATTTAACAAATCACAGATTTGTTCCAAGTATAAATTTAAATATGTAATTAATTGAACCACACTCAGTGAAATACTTAGATTCTTAAATAAATATAAAAAATATGTCAATGAAAATAAATACAAGAATAAAATGTGAATAAAAAATAAATAAATAATCAAATGCATCTGTACTTTAATATACTTTTAACTGAGATAGTCTCATTTAATCCTGGTGCTGCATCAGCACGTAAAAACATTTGCCATTTAAATTATACGAATTTAAGGTAGTTATTAAACTAATCAATGAAAGGTAGTTGGTTAACTTTCTACCACAAAGAAATTGAATTTGCAAAAGTTGGGACAATCAATATACTGTGCCTAGCTAGTGCATTATTACAATCTTTGTTTTTAATTGCCTGTACATGTTTCCCTATTCTACATCCTAACTTCCTAGCTGTTTTTCCAGTGTAAAAGCTGTAACAATTGCAGCAGCTTGCCAAATAGACTAAACCCTCACTTTTACAAACGTACTTTTCTTTTGCCATTAACGTAAAGTTAATGTGCTCAAAGAAGTATTGACTAGTAGAACAAAAAAAAAATCTACAATATTTACATTCCTGACATGGAAAAGTACCTACTGGCCCACTTCATAAACCTAATTTATCATCTTTTAAATGCTCTAATAAAAATTTCAGGTTACGAATCTTCTTAAAGATGAATTTTGGTTCCCGCCAAACTACTTTGGATAGATTTTGATTACCTAAAATCACCTTCCAATTCTCTTTAATGACGTCCCTTACTTTACATATTTTTTATATTTGTTTAAAAACCTAGGTGTTGCACTGAGTGTAGTTCAATTAATTATGTATTTAAATTTATACTTGGAACAAGTTTGTAATTTGTTAAATGGTGTGTCACTTTATTTTTAATAATTACTTAAATCAATTCAGTGTTATTTGTATTTTATTCTGATGAAGTTCTGAAAGTATAAAGAACGAAATCCCTCAACACTTGTGTCTTCTGTATGGTGATTTTCTCTACATCCGTAGTTTAAAGTATCTCAAAGGACCAAGTTTTATACATTAACAAAAAGATATGATAAACAACAGAAGTGTTATTTATATTCAATGAAAAAGAACTCCCAAATTTGTTCAACTGAATTTAGAAAAAAAAATCAAAACACTTTTTAAATCATCTTATTGACATTTACATATAAAAACAAAATTGTCAGTGCATCTACAGTAAAAAATTATGATGATGCTAAGATAGGTATCGGACTAAAAAAAGCAGGCCTGCTTAACTTGTTTTGATAACTTGGGTCAAACGTTACTCCCATAGCTGTATGTTTCTCCTGGAGAAATACCAGGCCATAAAACAGGAAAAATCATTCAATGAACAAAACAAACAACAAAAAAAAACTCTTTCATATGCACGGTCATCATCATTATTGTCATCATCATTATAATCAACCCTGTTTCTCACAGTTTTATATGGGGTTAGGGAGTCGCATCGACATTAGTCGATGTGACCACATCGCTTAGAGCCAACGTTTACATTGCTGTAACCAGATCATATCTACCAGCATTTAAAATATATATTCTATTGCACATCTATTCTAAGACGTCAGAGTAATACTCTATGAATAGCACTGTACCGTTTCATACTTCACCGATCTAACTAATTATTCAACAGAATGCTGTCTTTTGTAGCTGTCAAACAAGCCACCTGCAATGTACAATAATTCCTTACCCAAAGAATCATAGGGTTAGAAAAGGAAAGTTTAGGAATTATCATTCTGTTTCTTATAGGTCATTTAGAGGTCATTTCTGCCTAGTCTCTAGGGCAGTGTTCGATATGGGCCAGTTTGAAAGCATTTGGAAAACACCACTAGGGCAGTAAACACCAGACTGCAAAACCAAACAGTAAAAGTAAATATTAGTAGTAGAAAAAAGGTGGCAGCTATATTGTAGAACACCTTAGAAGATTATGGAATAAGATTTCCCTTATATTCAGAAGTTGGTCATTATTTTATTTCAGAAATAATTTTAATGTCAAAATCAAGTTTTGCTAAATAACGTCTTGAAGAAGAGTAGGTTATAAGCTTAACGTTTGAATCTATGAGCATATTACATACGACACACACGTGTGTGTGTGTGTGTGTGTGTGTGTGTGTGTGTGTGTGTGTGTGTGTGTGTGTCATATGCATGCAATAGGTGTATGTGAGCAGACTGGGTTGTTGTAATTGCACATGTGTAGAATGCTACCACTACAGGATACATACATTCAGGTATGGGTAATAATGCTGTTCTAGCCTGCTAGTGTACCAAATGATTCACGTGTCCAAGTTTAATATCTAAACTAGTGCTTGCTTTAATGTGCATTGGTAGTCTGTTTCATGCATCAGCTGTTCTCTCAGAGAACCAATCAGTACACTTCTCATTCCTACAGAACCTTCTACGTAGCTTTTCTGATGATTCTCTACTACTGCGGAACATACCCCTTAGTGCAAGAAATCTAGACAAAGCTAAAAATGATGGTGTGGGGACAAAGGCCCTAAAATACAGACAGATTTTAAATACTTTTCTATTAAACTTGGAAAGTTGCTAGAATAACAGGTTTTATGTCCGCATGCATTTTCTGGAGGATGTGGAGTCTGAAACTCATATGTCTTGCATTATTTAATGGCTAAAATCTCCAGTAATTTGCACCCACACACACACACACACACACACACACACAAATTTTATGAGAAGCAGACCAAAATTATGAGGCAAAAATCTGGAGATTCTGTGAAAATCTGGAAAGTTGAGAGGCATGCTACAGAGGTATTTGTAAGTGCCCTATACACCTAGTTAACCTCTGTCACTATGATGTAATTAACCTCTGTCACTATGATGTAATACAGTTGCAGTATCAAACTTTGTTTCCCAGCATTTCTGGCACTGTTATTTATGCTGTCCCTTAACCCTTCTACAACCACACTGTACACAGAGGTGGATAATGGGGCCTCTAGACAGGGTAATGGACTGCCATAGCCCCACCCCATGTACATATCCCATTATTTGGTTGTCTCTTCCCATTTACGAGCAAACTGTTCAAACCTGACAGTGTGCATACTACTTTTTTTTTACTTTTACAATAATCACAGATTTGTAGTTAATTTAAAACTTTTGTTTAATGTTTTACAACAAACACATTGATGGACATTTGATAAACAGTCTCACACTGAAATTCATGCTTATTGAAAATGCATCTGATAACCCATTAGAGATTAGACTAAAAGAGATGTGCTGGGATTCACAGTCAAACAGTATATAGTGAGGTACTAATGCGAAATGCATGGCTATGACAAAGGTGTAAGGCATTTGCAAATAGGTTGGGAGATGGGACTGGATGCAAGTGTCTCTTTTCAGGGGCAGCACAAAAGCAATAAGCTGTTATAGTGACTTAGAGTCATGCAGTACACAAATGAAGGCTAGAGGAATCAAACCCTGGACTACAGAAGGAGCTCGTTAACAGCTCATGGCCTTACTCATCTGAACTAAGTACCAGCCCAACACAATGGTTTCTGGAACAGAAAAATATAACAGAAACTGGAGGAATAACAAAAGAAAAGTTAAAATAAAAATAGCAAGGCCAGTATTTGGCTATCCATAGATAATTTATTTTAACAAAAACCCATGAGTGGGTTTGGTTATCATAGGATTTACCCATGGTTGATGTGGCTGGATTACACAAGCTTCAAACAAAGCCCACTGTGGAGTAATTCCTTTGATAGTCACAACCAGGAGAACATTAATGCTGTTATAAATTTATATTATTTAAGAAAAAAATGCTTACCTTTTCTAAATAATGTCATTGCATAAATACACTTTACTGTGCGTCCATGGGGGGTACATTATAGTTTTTGCTGTTTTTATTTTTAAGAAACATCCTCTCATTGCTTACAGTTATCAAGGGTACCAGAACTTGTCAGAATTTTGAGATTTATTTATTTATTATTTATTTATTTTATGTTTGTTTACCGGGATAATCTGACTGGGCTGTTAACCCATTTTCACCTGAGGCCCGGGGGGAAAGCTCCCCATTACAATAATCAACAGTCTTATATAAAATATGAAATATTAAATACAATAAAATATAAAATATACAGACAACTGAAATAAAATAAGAAAAATATGCAAACAGGGCAAATTGCAATAATAGATAAATTCACACGAGTTACACATACAAAAAAATTCACTTTTAGTACAATCTAATAGAATAGTACTGTCGAAAGATTTTACTCTTCTAACATATTCTGGAAGAATCACACCAAGTTCTTGTAAGCAAGTAAAACAGCTTTAATTTTACATGCATGGAGATCTGCTACATGATAGTAATATGCCAGCAGTCTGGCTACTTGTACTTTGAGTTCTCCTTATATAGACCCTCCTGCACGTACATACACGTAGCACACAGAACATTCATTAAAATTGATAGTTTGATTACTTGTTTTTACCAGCCAGTACCACAGTTATTCTTGCACCATTAACTTTATCAGTGGTTTAAGATTAACTCCTGCATTCCTCAGTGATCAACATTTTCCAGAACATTTCAGTTTGCACGCAGTGAACATTTTTCTGCTTAACCCTTTAAATACAGAATACAAAATATGTTGACTTCAGTATTTTTCCACATTTCCCCCCTTACAACATTTTGTATACTGTTTATTTTACATCCCAGAATGCTTGTATACCTTCTCATAATCAGAGAAATATGCTTTTGTAGCATTGGCAGAGATAACCTTCGATATTATCATTTTGATACATGGTATGCAACAGCAGCCAAGCAGCAAAAATATGATTGCACCAACACATACAGCAATTAAAATGTTCATCAACACAGAACCCCAGTTTCCAAACAGGTTTTGGAAAAAGTCAGTCAAGGGGTTTGGACCAGGTTTAGTCAGTTCAGAAACTTGTTGAATTATTTCAAGGTGGCTCTGAGGCGTGGCTCGTTATCAGGGATGAACGAGCAGCACTCCTCGTGTATCAGAGCGCTAGTACCTCCTCGCTAGGGGTGAAATCGGCGCCATACGGTTCTGCAACACTACTGTTCTCATCGCCGTTAATTCGTCCGTCACCAATTCTAGCGCTGAAAATGTCGCATTACTCAGAGTCTCTAACAGTTTTGACAGTTTTCTCAGTTCCCAGATGGATTTTACTGTCCCATATGCTGGCAAAATACCAGCCCAAGCAATTACATCATCGCCTTGGTCCATATGTGCGAGTCCTTTGCTGCTGACGTGTGCCAAGTCATGGTGATAAATCCATGATGCATCGATGTTACCCTCGGGATTAATAGGTTTATTAAGAGAACGTGCATTTAAGTATTTTACCTTGAGGCAACGCATTTATGCGTCTGATAGCTGGTATCAGATATCCCAAAAAACAACTTCCTGACCAGCCATATGGTAACCATTTATATGCTTTCCTACCACAAATAAAATAACAATCATTTGTTTTGATGGTAATATTGGTTGCAAATTCATAACTCCCATTTGGCTTTAGCCCCTTAAATAACAGGCCATATACATACAGCATTTTTTCAACAAAACTAATATCATTTACATTGATGTCCTTTTATAGCTCCAAACTTGGTCTCACACTGCCCTTCTAGGGTACAATTATGAACTATTGTCAAATTACATTGGCTCAGCCCCACCTTAACTTTCCCAATCTTTTGAAAACACACTGTTCCATTTTTGGCCCCAGAAGAGGCAGGCGCCTTTGTCTCTCAGTGGTACTTCTGTGGTTTCAAACAACAAACTATTCCAAGTATCATTTATTCCCAGAGGGCTGTCCCTAACATTAAGCCACTGTGTACAGTAGGTATTGCAGTACATACCCAACAATTTGAGACATTCATTGAGGATGCATATGCATATTTAATCGCTTGATATGTATTAAAGTTTGGATGCCAGCTGGTGTGTTTGTCTCTTTTGAATGGCTAGCTTCATTAAAAGACAGAAATGTCCAAAACAGAAATATTACAATCACAATAGTTATAAACAATAAAACATTGCAATAGAACCATTTTCTCTTATTCTCATTATTGTCCTTCATGATTGCTGCTGTCTGTTTGTTCCTCAGGGAACTCAGGTCTTTATTTAACTTAAAATGTTTTATGATTTTGCAATGCGTTAGGTGGATCCATGAGGACCTTTCTTTAATCCGAACTGCTGTTGGAGTTGCGATTAGCACCTGGTAGGGCCCTCCCATTTGGGGATGCCCAATTCTGCGCTTTTATTATTTTGATCCAGACCCACTCGCGGGTCTGATTTCCGTGATCTTGTCGTCTCTTGAACCTGAAAAACAATCATTCGTTAAACAGCTGTTAGTATTGGTCAGCATTTTCCTCATGTACTCAGCTATCTCCTCACCCCTCCGCGTTCCGCAGGCAACAAGTTTTGCCACTGGACGTATTGGTCTCCCATACAACAACTCAAATGGGGTGACTCCTTTTGAGGTGGGAGTTGTCGCATGGAAAGGAGGGCTAGAGGTAGACAGGTAATCCAAGACTGATGTGTCTCGCCATGAGTTTTCTCAACTTGCCTTTTAGAATGCCGTTATGGCGTTCCACCAACCCTGCTGACTGTGGGTGGTAGGCACAATGGTGTTTCAATTCAATTTGGAAAACTGTAGACAGTTTCTGTATGATCTGATTGACAAAATGCGTGCCGTTGTCAGAGTAGATGCGTGTAGGAAGTCCAAAGTGCGGGACGATGTGATTGACCAAAATTTTAGCCACTGATTGAGCATCCGGATGTGTCACCGGAAAAGCCTCAACCCACTTAGTAAATGCATCTACTATTACTAACACAAACTTCTTTAGTTGTGCGGGTCAATTCGATGAAGTCCATACATATTGTATGAAAAGGATAGGGGGTGTTGGAAATGATGCGGAGCAACTCTGACCCTCCCCGTGGTATTTAGCACATACTATGCAGGATAGACAAAAACGTTTTGCATATGCAATGAAACCCTTGGTCCAAAAGGTAAGGTGGATAATTCTAACCATAGCTGCAGGGCCCAGATGGGAAGGGCCATGCACAACTAGTGCTGCATATCTAAAAGATTAGTAGGCAAAACATATTTATTATCCGGTCCCACATAGATTCCTTTGTTCTGCCTAACACCATACCTAGTCCAGCGTTGTTTTTCCTGTACTGTGCTAAGTTCCTGCATGACTTGTAAGGTTTGCAAATCAAATTTATCTGTTGGTTGTAATTCTGTAGGTGTGGTTTCAAGTGAAAAGGTACTGGACATAGCTGCCTCTTTGGCTGCTTTGTCTGCTAGGGCATTACCAAGTGATACCGGGTCCTTAGCACGGGTATGAGCAGCGATTTACAGATGGCCAAACCCTCGCGGTTGGACGGCTTGTAGTAATTCAAGGATTAGGTCTTTGTGCATAATGTCTTTCCCGAGGTTGTAACCATCCCCTATTTTTCCATTGCTGAGCAAACACATGCACCGTAGAAAGCATATTGACTATCCGTATAGATAGTGACATTCCTGTCCTCTGAAAGGAGACATGCCCTTGTCACAGCAATCAGTTCCGCTGCTTGAGCGGATAAGTTCCCGGGAGTGGTCTTGCCTCTATTATCTGAGTTGCAGTAGTAACTGCATACCCTACCGTGGTGCCTGTTTCTGTTTTGCGTGCTGACCCATCTACAAACAGTGTCCAGTCCGCATGTAGTAAGGGTTGATCTTTAAGATCCGGTCTTGGTAGAACTTTAGAATGTATGAGATCTAAGCATACATGCGGAATACCGTCTTCAGCAACAGGTAGCAATGTCGCTGGATTTAAGGTAGTGCATCTCTCAATTGTCATGTGTGGCTGCGATAACAGCGTAGTCATACAAGATAAATGTCTGCTAGGTGACAGAAATGTTAACTTGTCCTGCAGAAGGATGACTGCTACAGAGTGCGGGACTTTTAACGTAAGATCATGGAACAATACCAACGTGGCGCTTTGTAGCGCCAAAGCTGCAATTACTGCTTGCACACAGTGTGGTAATGCTCGTGCTACTGAGTCTAATTTGCTAGAGTAAAATGCCAATGGTCTTAACTTATCTCCATACATTTGCATTAAAACAGATGTCATAAATCCCTGCTTGCAATCTACAGTCTGTATAAAGGTCTTACTGTAATCTGGAAACCCCAATGTTGCTGACCCAGCTATCAGTTGCTTGATCCTAGTAAATGCCTGTACTGCCTTGTCTGTCCAGTGCAGCAAATCTTTGCCGCCATCGGTATTGCAAAAATTAAGTCTGATAAGCGGGTGCACTTCTTCGGCGTAGTTGGGAATCCAACTACGACAGAAGTTCGTAATGCCTAAAAGGACATCATTTCTTTTGTAGTTGGCATGGGGGCTTGTAAAATAGCATTCTTTCTGCTGTCATCTAATCGCCTGCCCTTCCCAGAGATAGTATAACCCAGGTAACGTACTTCTAATTTACAAAATTGTAACTTAGACTTATTTACCTTATGTCCTTCGTGTGCCAGAAAGTGTAGTAGTCGAATAGTCTCGGACTTACAGAGTTCTTCCGTAGTCGCAGCCAGGAGGATATCATCCACGTACAGCAGTAGGTGGCACCCTTGGGCTGGTTGGAACTGAGCCAAATTGGTGGACATCTCTTGTGAGAAGATGGTCGGACTTTCGCAGTATCCCTGCGGTAACCTGGTATAGGTATAACGCTTGCCCATAAACGTAAATGCAAACCAAAATCTACTATCTTCCTGCAAGGGAATAGAGAAAAAGGCATTACTGATATCAATTACAGAAAAGTAGTTATCCGTTGGAAGGATATCGTTCAGCAGAATAGACGGATCCGGGACTATGGGGGCCCGAGGTACCACCGCGGCATTTATTGCCTGTAAGTCTTGTACCATCCTCCATGTCCCATCCGTTTTTTTTACTGGAAATAAGGCGTATTACGGTGAGTCTGTGCACAGAATTAATACTCCAGCTTTCAAAAGTGCTGTGATTACGGTAAAATGCCCTCCTCTGCCTTTCTGCTCAAGGGATACTGCCGTTTATGAGGTCTAAATTCTGACTTGGGTGTAATCTTCACCTGTCCTGCCGTTCTAATCAGTCCGATATCGTGCTGACCCTGCGACCATAATGAGTTTGGAATCATCTGCAATTGAGATTCTTCCATGCGGGTAAGGAGACATAGTCATAATGTCCCAGGGGATTGTATCGGTTTGTCTTCCCTGAGGTGCACGGTCGGTCTGGCTTGTGTAACCCAGTTAAGTTTTGAACCTGAATGCCCTTACCTGCCAACTGTTCTGGTGTCCATCCTACCCATTCAGTTATTTTCTTACCCACGAGGTACCATGACATTCCTTCACCCTCCGTGACTGAAATATGTGTGGTTAATTCATTCTTATACAGCAGCTGCATATCCCTTGTAAGGCTACATGTGACTGCAGAATTACCTAGTGTGTCCCAAAAAAGGCTATGCAATACTAGTTTGGTGACTTTAAAACTAAGAAATTTCTTTTTCAGATTCTAAATCAGGTCCGGCACATCTTCTGTAATACATTGTGCAATGTAATGGATCTGACACCTTCGGATTAGTTATGCCGTATTTGCTTAATGCCAAATTTGTAAGAGTCGTCACTACACTCTGGGGCCTATCTCTATCAAATCATTACTATACCAGTAATGTAGATCTCCCTGCCCTCTAATAGCATTGCACTATTCAGTTCTATTCTCCTTGCCACCATCCCGTGGAGGTTGGGACGGCTGCTATACGAACACTTGCATTAAATCTCTTCCTAGTAAATGTACTGGGCAGATTTCTGAAATTATTACTGGAACCGTATGGTTTGGTTCGTCTCTGGGTCGGTAAACCACAGAGGTTTGGACAATGGCTCTTTGTAAATACGACCATTTGCTGCTTTTACAAGCACATATTCATCCGAGGTAACATCGGATGATATGGCAGTACTGCTGACTAACGTGCGAGAAGCCCCTGAGTCACAAAGAAATTCTATGTCTCGGCCCTCAACTTGCAATGTGATCACTGGTTGGGATTCCAATTGCATAGTTGATGCTAGTGCTGTTAGATTTACCATTTGATATTTCTCATTTTCTGCCATTTCCTGTCCCCACCCATCGTCTTCACTTGTACCTACTTCCCCATTCTCACTTTCTTCTTCTTCCTCATACCCTCCATCTACGTCTTTTTGACCATCATATAGTCATGCGGTACCACCGAAGCAACCATCGGTTTCTCCGGTCCTCTGCAATCTCTGGCGAAATGTCCTTTCTTACGCACTTAAAACACTCCCCTCTTTGCCTACCCTCGAAATCCTCAGAATGACTTATGCCTCCCGTCCTCGTCCTCTTCCTGCCACGCCCTCTTCCATTTGCGGAACCTTGAACTAACATTAAAGTTCCATCTTCACTAACTGTAAAAGTCTGGGCTTTTTATTTTTTTCCTTCAGGTATTTCTCAGCATGTCTAGCATAATCCATAAGGGGCTGTAGACGCTACTGTCCTGTGTGTGATCATATGCTTTTGTATAAAGTTACCAATGGCTGTCTTGCAGCCCTTTAGGAATGCATTTTCAGTTGCTGTTCATAGGCTGAGTCATTTGCCTGATTTTCTGCCTTAATCAACCCACTATGAGCATCAAAACATTGTGTGAGACGATGTAGATAATTGTCTACGGTTTCGTCATCTGATTGAACGCATTGATTAATGCAAGTCCAATCTGCTTTGGGCTTCCAATGTTCTTCTATTTTATCTAGGAGAGTCTTTATTCTGGTTCTACACACTTCGAGTTAAGCGGCAAGGCTCCCCCTTCCTCTGGTAGCAGGGGGTCCCAAGTTCCGCAAATAAGGTGCCAATCAGGTCCTAGGATTTGCCTTATTACTTGTTCAAATTCTACAGCGTTTAATCTATAACTCATTCTCATGCCCCTACGCCTGTATGGAATTTACGCATATCTACTTTTGGATGGGGAATCCCTCTACCGCTTTCGGATATCATCACGGGTCCACGGTCGGTAGACCAATATGGTAGGACCCTCGCCTTCTGCGCCTGCTTGAGGATTTGCCACTTCTATCAGTGGGTATTCCTCTCCTTCCTGCTCTGCCTTCTCCTTAATTTTCCAGTCCCCTTCTCTCCTAATACTTCCGCTGCGTAAGTCAAGAGTGTTGGCAGGCTCTCTCTGTAATATAATAGGGGACACTCAGCGAAGCCTGGTATTGCGGTGGGTCCTGGTCGGGGGGCACCTCAATAACCTGTGCAGGGTCTGGATACTGGATGGGAGGGGCCGAGGGATTCTGGTGACTACGACTGACTATGGAAGTTTCATTATCTTCCTTTTGAACAAAGTACACATCTTTTCACTTGAATTACCACACCCTTTTTCAAATTTTGTTCCTTATGTTTTTATTTGCTTCCTCCAGCCATTTCTGTGCCTGGGGAATCCCTACCTTCTTTTGCTTCCTTGTCTTATTTCCTGCCTGTTTGCAGTAATCTTACTAGATTTTGACATTCTGACTTATTTAAACATCCACTAAACCCATGTTCCTTTTTCCATTTATCTAAATACTTTACATTCTTTGGGTGTAAATCAAACATAAACTTTTCATCCTCAGTTTTGTCGTCGCCTTTGGCTAACTGGTTCCTGTTCCCATTTCTCTTACGAGAAACTATTCCTGTTCCTGAGATCTCTTGTATATGGAATCTATTCACATATACCCTTTATACTTTGAGAAAATTCAATTTCTCCCTTGACTAGTCCCTTAAAATTTAGACAAAAATTCCAATCAGAAACAACAAAAATAGCTTTTCTTTTTGCTTACCTTTGTGATTCCTCCGCCCTGTTTCGCTGCCACCTCACGGATTGAATCTGGAAAGAGTGACTGGCCTCTAATTTCAACCTGTTTCAGTTGGAGGTCTTTCATTCGAGGAGAGCCTGATCTCTCTCCACCCGCCAGGTTTTCAGCCTCTCTTTGTTCGATTAGCGCCGTGCAGGGCCTAACGTTAGCCAGTTATGTCGAAGATTTTACTCTTCTAACATATTCTGGAAGAATCACACCAAGTTCTTGTAAGCAAGTAAAACAGCTTTAATTTTACATGCATGGAGATCTGCTACATGATAGTAATATGCCAGCAGTCTGGCTACTTGTACTTTGAGTTCTCCTTATATAGACCCTCCTGCACGTACATACACGTAGCACACAGAACATTCATTAAAATTGATAGTTTGATTACTTGTTTTTACCAGCCAGTACCACAGTTATTCTTGCACCATTAACTTTATCAGTGGTTTAAGATTAACTCCTGCATTCCTCAGTGATCAACATTTTCCAGAACATTTCAGTTTGCACGCAGTGAACATTTTTCTGCTTAACCCTTTAAATACAGAATACAAAATATGTTGACTTCAGTATTTTTCCACAAGTACAATAAGAGGAAATAACTGTATTAAATAGGTATGAATCAGTATATATTAATAAGTTAATAGCTTATTTGTTTAGAATTAAAAGATTATGGAAGAGAGAAAGAAAAAGTTGTAGGTAACTTAAAAAGAAAAAACTAAGTGTGAGTCAGGTAGAATAAAAAAGAACTGTAAATAGTACAATAGATGGTAATAGTATTCAGCTGGTTTAAGACACGAGCAGAGCCATGATGTGGATAGGTGAGACTTGAGAAGTGTTTTAAATATATGAGGGTTAGAAGTGGAAAGAATCGACTGTGGTGTCTTATTCCATAACCTGGAGATACTACTGGAATATAGAGTCACCATGGAAGTTATTAGACCTAGTAACTTGTAGAAGGAGCTGATCAGAGAATCTGAGTCATCTAGTGTTGGAATGGATGGAGATGCGCAACTAGGCTTAAAAAGGCCATTTTGGTCATTAGCCTAGTATGCACCTATGAACCTGTGAACATATCCGTCCTTATTTATTTATTAATTTGTTTTTTAATGTGTATTGTGTACTTGTTACGTGTGATTTTTTTCCATACCTATGAGCCATTAAAGGTGAAAAATATATTTATTTTTTAGTGTCTACATATATATATATATATATATATATATATATATATATATACATATATATATATATATATATATATATATATATATATATATATATATATATATATATATATATAGTTTCACATCATAATCTTGAATTACTGAAATCTCGAAATTCAGTAACCCGAGAGCATGAAGCTGAAAACCAGAATGCCGAAAGTGCAAGAGCGAATTTGAATATCTCGAATCCGCGCTTATGTATTTCCGGTATGTCGCGTGTAGTGTTATGGTGCCTGAAATCGCAGGTAAGTGAGTGTTTGTGTGTGTTTTTGTATGTTGTGTGTGTGGGTAAGGGTAGGGAGTTGTGAGTGTGAGTGCTGGATTTGTTGGTGTTTGTGCATGTGTGATGTGTATTTGTGTGCGAGCAAGTGGAGGATGGCGTGTTGTGTGGCTATTTTTTTTTTATGTTATGTGCGACCTCGCAGTTGGTATATATAAGTAGGGGGGTGCGGGGGGCAGTGGGGCTTGCCCACCTGCTTATATGTAGTGTAGGGTTGTGTGGTTTGTGTGCTGTGGGAGGAATGGTGTGTATGTTAAGTGGTGTATGGAGTATGTATGTTCGTGATTGTGTGATTCGGGATTGTGAGTTTTGGTATTGTGAATGGTTCGACATCATAGTCTCAGGTTACTGAATTTCGAGATTTCAGTAATTCGAGATTATGAAGTGAAACCATATATATATATATATATATATATATATATATATATATATATATATATCATAGAACGTTACTAAGCTAATGGCCCTAGGGCCCTTACAAGCCTAGCCAAGTTCTATCCTTATTTCCACAGTCAGCACCTATTGCCCTTGTCCAAGAGGGACACAGCTAGAACTCCTGGGGTGAATTTACGATTACCTATCCAATCATCCAGATTGTGTTTGAAGAGGGCCAATGAGGAACTCTGTTTGATATGAAGTGGTAGTCTGTCACTGTTCCAAAGGTGTGGTAACCTTTGGGAGACAAGACTGCCCCTTCAGCAGGTTCTATTAATGTCACATACCAGGTTAAGGTCTTCAGAGTGAGTAACTCTTGTACCATTTGACTTACAGATATGCAGCATTTCCAGTAAAGCAGGGTTGGATATTGCCTTGTGTGCAAGGCAGAGATAGCCTCTGAGTAGTCTGTATGAAACAGAATAAAGTGACAGTGAATTCAGACAATCCACATAGGGCAGATGCTGAAGACCTTGAATTTTCCTTGTGAGGAACTTTGTGGTCTCTCCAATTGCTGCAGGTGCTTGGAAAGGTACAGACCAAAACAGGCAATGTACTCAATTATTGGCCTGATGAGGGAAGAGTACAGGGAGATCATAACTTCTTTTGTTCTGGAGGCAATGCCTTACTTATGAGATG